>NC_086012.1:1752500-2052500 GCF_030014385.1 Trichomycterus rosablanca
ACGGAAAATACAGTATTTATATACATCAATGCTTTCATTTAATAGAGATAGATGGATAGACAGACAGACAAGGATGGATGGACAGACAGACAGATAGATAGTCAGACAGACAGACAAATAGTCAGAAAGACAGACAGATAGTCAGACAGACAGACAGACAGACAGACAGACAGATAGAGAGACAGACAGACAGATCAACAGACAGACAGATACAAAGACAGACAGACAGACAGGCAGATAAATAGATAATTAAATAGATAGCCAGACAGATGTAACAGACAGAGACAGATATATAGGTAGACAGACAGACGGACAGATAGATAATTAGCTAGACAGACTCTTCACAGCTCCTCACAGTTCTTTGTGGCTCCTCACAGTTCTTTGTGGCTCCTCACGGCTCCTTGTGGCTCCTCACACCTCCTCGCAGCTCCTCACAGTTCTTTGTGGCTCCTCACAGTTCTTTGTGGCTCCTCACAGTTCTTTGTGGCTCCTCACACCTCCTGGCGGCTCTTCACAGTTCTTTGTGGCTCCTCATGGCTCCTCGCGGCTCCTCACAGTTCTTTGTGGCTCCTCACAGTTCTTTGTGGCTCCTCACACCTCCTGGCGGCTCTTCACAGTTCTTTGTGGCTCCTCATGGCTCCTCGCGGCTCCTCACAGTTCTTTGTGGCTCCTCACAGTTCTTTGTGGCTCCTCACACCTCCTGGCGGCTCTTCACAGCTCTCTAAAACACCTGAGCCGTTTGTTTAGAGCGTGATAATTAGCAGATGAGTTGAATGAGGTGGGAATGAGAACTGAATCTGAGGAGCTTCGTATCTGCACGCTGGTCCGAGCGAGCCAGAACGGCCCATTAAACATGGCGTCGTCTGGTGTGATTCCTTCCAACTAATTATTTTAACACCTGATCAGACACACGAGGTTTCTTAGCTCTGGAGTTCTAGAATCAGGTAGTAACTCCTGCTAGTGCTGCTCAAAGAACCCAGAACTGAGTCACAGAGATTATAAATGTTTATACTTTTACATTTACAGCATTTAGCGACTCACAGTTACTATGGAAACTTGGTGGTAGTGGGGATTAAACCTGCAACCTTCTGATTACCAGTCTCGTACCTTAACCACTGAGCTACCGCCTGTATAAAGTGAATACTGGTAAAAATGACCTCTGTGTGACCTTTTCAACTGGAACAACAGCCGCTCTTCTGAGAAGACTTTGGAGTATGTCTGTGGGAATTTGTGCCCGTTCAGTCAAAATATGCCTGAAATTTGAGTTTGTATGGCTGGGTGCTGATCGATCAGTTGATGTTCCGGTTCATCCCAGCTGGAAACAGAAGTAAAAAAGTAAATTGTGATTTTATTCCAATTAAAACTCGCCCTGTTCAGACTCTCACCTCGACTCCTCTCTGAGACGCTCGCTTCAGAACTACTGGCAAAAATGCTAATCAGGCTAATTAGCTTTTAATGAGCAGAGGTTCGCTCATTAAAACTCTCTGTGTGTGATGTGTGTGAGATGTACTTTTTGTCAGTGTTGTTTTGTGTTGTGTATATTGAGTGTGTGGTGTGTGTGTGTGTGTGTGGTGTACTTTTTGTGTGTGGTGAGCATGTTATATACAAGTTGTGTGTGATGTGTGTGTGAGATGTACTTTTTTGTGTGTGTTGTTTTGTGTTGTGTATATTATGTGTGTGTGTGTGTGTGTGTGTGTGTGTGTGAGATGTACTTGTCTGTGTATGTTGTTTTGTGTTGTGTATATTATGTGTGTGTGTGATGTACTTTTTTGTGTGTGTTGTGTGTTTTTAATATAATGTGTGTATGTGATGTGTGTGATGTGTATAGTGTGTGTGTGATGTACTTTTTTGGAGTGTGTGTGTATATTGTGTGTGTATATTGTGTGTGTATATTGTGTGTGTGGAGAGCATGTGAAAAATAAGTTGTGTATATATGTGTGTGTGATGTAATTTTTGTGCGTGTTGTGTATATTGTGTGTGTGTAAAGCATGTGATAAACAAGTTGTGTGTGTGTTGTGTATATTGTGTGTGTGTAAAGCATGTGATGTGTGTGTGTTGTGTGTAGAGCATGTGATAAATCAGGTGTGTATATTGTGTGTGAGTGTGTTATGTACCATTCTGTGCGTGTTGTTGTTTATATTGTGTGTGTATGTGATGTGTGTGTGTTGTGCATATTGTATGTGTATGTGGTGTGTACATGATGTGTGTGTGTGGTGTGTATACTGTGTGTGTATGTGATGTGTGTGTTGTGTATATTGTGTGTGTATGTGATGTGTGTGTGTTGTGTATATTGTGTGTGTATGTGATGTGTGTGTGTTGTGTATGTGGTGTGTGTGTGTTGTGTATATTGTGTGTGTATGTGGTGTGTACATGATGTGTGTGTGTGGTGTGTATACTGTGTGTGTATGTGATGTGTGTGTTGTGTATATTGTGTGTGTATATGGTGTGTATGTGATGTGAGTGTGTTGTGTATATTGTGTGTGTATGTGGTGTGTACATGATGTGTGTGTGTGGTGTGTATACTGTGTGTATGTGATGTGTGTGTTGTGTATATTGTGTGTGTATATTGTGTGTATGTGATGTTTGTGTGTTGTGTATATTGTGTGTGTGTGGTGTGTATGTGATGTGTGTGTGTTGTGTATATTGTGTGTGTGTGGTGTGTATGTGATGTGTGTTGTGTATATTGTGTGTGTATGTGGTGTGTATATGATGTGTGTTGTGTATATTGTGTGTGTGTGGTGTGTATATGATGTGTGTTGTGTATATTGTGTGTGTGTGTGGTGTGTATATGATGTGTGTTGTGTATATTGTGTGTGTATGTGGTGTGTATATGATGTGTGTTGTGTATATTGTGTGTGTGTGGTGTGTATGTGATGTGTGTGTGTGTTGTGTATATTGTGTGTGTGTGTGGTGTGTATGTGATGTGTGTTGTGTATATTGTGTGTGTGTGTGTAGTGTGTATGTGATGTGTGTTGTGTATATTGTGTGTGTATGTGGTGTGTATATGATGTGTGTTGTGTATATTGTGTGTGTGTGTGGTGTGTGTGTGTGTGTTGTGTATATTGTGTGTGTATGTGGTGTGTATGTGATGTGTGTGTGTGTTGTGTATATTGTGTGTGTATGTGGTGTGTATGTGATGTGTGTTGTGTATATTGTGTGTGTGTGTGGTGTGTATGTGGTGTGTGTGTGTTTTGTATATTGTGTGTGTATGTGGTGTGTATGTGGTGTGTGTGTGTTGTGTATATTGTGTGTGGTGTGTGTGTGTTTTGTATATTGTGTGTGTGTGTGGTGTGTATGTGGTGTGTGTGTGTTTTGTATATTGTGTGTGTATGTGGTGTGTATGTGGTGTGTGTGTGTTGTGTATATTGTGTGTGTATGTGGTGTGTATGTGATGTGTGTTGTGTATATTGTGTGTGTGTGTGGTGTGTATGTGGTGTGTGTGTGTTTTGTATATTGTGTGTGTATGTGGTGTGTATGTGGTGTGTGTGTGTTGTGTATATTGTGTGTGTATGTGGTGTGTATGTGATGTGTGTTGTGTATATTGTGTGTGTGTGTGTGTGTGTGTGTGTGTGTGTGTGCAGTGTACATGTACGTGTGTGATGTTTATATTGTGTGTGTGTGTGTGTGTGAGATTCTGTCTCGTAATGGAGTGATTTTTCGTGGAGAGCCTGAACCCAGTAAGAACACGAGGCGACTCCGGCGTCCCTGCGACCGCTCGCCTCACGTCTCCACTCGATACAGTATAATTACACGTCCACGCCGCAACAGGAAATAAATTAGCGGCGGCGGCGGACGTGCGGCGCATCAATCAGGCTCTCTGTTTCCCCCGCGCGCGCTGGAAGCTGTTGATTTTCTCGCCCTTGGTTCCCCGGGCGGGGGGCGGGGGGGGTGACAGGCGCATCGATTCGGGAGTCGATCTGCCCGCGGTGAGGTTTCAGGACACACAGAGAGAGCTGAAAAATGCCAAATACTCGCCGGCCTTGGACAAGGACAGAGGAGTGCGCTCGTCTCCCGCGCGTCTCCCGCGCGTCAGCGTCAACTGGAAAATCGATAGCGCTACAGCGGGCCTGATCCTCCCGTGGGAGGCGCTCACCGGGGCCACCGGACGCCTACCTGAGCGCGGGGGAATGCTAAATCTTCCTAAAAACTTTAAACGAAGAGAGCAAGCGGTTCACTACTGACCAGCAAACTAACATGCTAACACGCACTGGCGTTTCTCTTAAAAAACAACCGTGTTCAGAGATCAGCTCACGTTTATTTCTGCTGCTCTTAACTTCATACAGGAAATATGAAGCACCAGAATACAGTACAAGTGCAGCGCGGTGACGTGACGACAATTAACCTCACCGCCGTTCGAGCTGTCAAACGTAGCCGCGTGTGTTCCGCCGTAATTATACTTTATATGTCAGAGCTATTTATTATGCATCGACGTTCAGACGTGTTTCCATCTGACGCACGTCCCGGTCGAGTCCGGGTTAATCACATCATCAAGAACTTTGTTTTCAAGGTTGTTAAAGCGACAGTTTTCTAACTAATGGCTGTAAATGAGTTACAATAAAAATAAACGTCATCAAATGTTCACATTTTCACTCACACAAGCTTGTTTGTTAATGCATTTATGCTCTTTCTTTCAATTTTGCATAGCCAAGTAGTCCTCCACTGCCAGGGCCCTCGTTCTTATTCGCCTGTACTTCATTAGAATCGCACATGAGGCCGGTCTTGCGCATGGAGAGTCACACGCCGAGCTCCACGGGTCCTTGGGGCCAGTTTTGTCTGCTGCACTGTCTGCACTGTCGAACGTGCTCACTAGGGGGCGCCCAGCCAACCGGTAGCAGAGCTGAGATTCAGACTCTGAGAAATCAAATGAACACATAATTGTTTCTAATGAGAGGGCAGTGGTAAAACACGCTAGCACACCAGAGCTGACATTTGGAACTCGTTGGTTCGAATCTGAGCTCTGCTACCGGCAGGCTGGGCGGCTACACGAACAACGATTGGCTGTTGTTCAAGAGGGGAGGGAACCTCATGCAATTACTCATGTAATTAAAACCTCTGCTGGCTGATGGATGGAGGATAATGTGGATCAGGGTGTGGCTCTCCGTACACAAAGCTGATGAACTCGCCTCATGCAGTTGAAAAGATGCTGTAGGTACTGCACACGTGTCAGGAGTCGTGTGTTAGTCCCGTCAACATCAGTAGAAAGGAAGCCTAACGCAATGGGGTGATTGGATATGACTAAATTGGGAGGATAATTGGGGGGTAAATGCTTTCTGATATAAGTTTTATTTTTAGGGGTCGCCACCCGGGCGTCTGGTCAACATCCCAGACTTGGCACAGTTTGTACACCCATGTGTGAAGGTACCCTTGACGTAAAGGCCTATATTGGAATTTTAGCAAGATGTTTAGCGCCAAAGTCTGAGTTTGACTGACCTTCCTTCAGTCCAGATGTCCAGAACTTTATAAAGAGGAGAAACGGACGACAGCGACCGCGGACTGTCGAGCAGCAAAAGCAAAACGAGTAAGTGCAAACATTTCACTTGCAGAACTGCAGCGATTTGCATATTCAGCTCCCAAATGAAGCATCTGTCCCAACTTTACAGAACTCTATCAAATGAGTCAAAAACACCAAACATTTTTCTCTCCTCAGTTAAATAAACGTTTAACAGACTGAACGAATCACAGAGTCGTGTGTTAATCACGTTTTACAGAATGACCCGACTTACGTCCCGTACATTCCTATCCGGGATTCGTTCCACAAATCGACTCCGTCGCTCAATAACACCCGGCAGCGCCGAGCGGCGAGATTCAGCCATCTGTTATCTGATAAATACAAATACAGCGCTACGCTGGAGCGTCCGCGCGGCCGGCTGAGCCACGGTCACCTTCAGAGCCGCTCGCATTAAAGACGAACGTTTATACTTTTACGCCAAATGAATTTGTACCGCTGGCATGAACGTTTAAAGATCCGCTGATGTTTAGCAGCAGAGCGTTTATAGATGAAGCAGATGTGGAGCAGATGAGGTGCAAATAACTCAGACCCCGGAGTTCTGAAATACTGAAGTACTCTACACATGTACGAACATACACATATACGTTTACATTACTGCATAAATACAGTTCAAGCAATTGAGAATTAAGGGCCTTGCTCAGGGGCCCAACAGTGGCAACCTGGTGGCGGTTGGGCTTGAACCAGCAACCCTCCTACCCTCTTACTACTACTTCTCCAACAGTTTAGATTTTTTAGCCACACCCACAGCTAACGAATGTCTGAAATTTACCAGAGAAATTAAATCATATTTTTAATTTATTTCCAACAGTAGAAAGTAATAATAATAAATAATAAATAATTAATTAGCAACCCACTTTAAATTAAGTTCTTTTATTCCTGTTATTATTATTATTATTATTATTTATTGTTATTACTTTGTTGTTACTGTTATATCATCACCATCTTTATCCTTATTATTATTATTATTTCTAATATTTATTATTATTATTTTCATTACTATTATTAATTATTATTATTATTTATTTATTATTATTATTTATTTATTTATTTATTATTATTACTATTATTATTATTAATATTATTATTATTATTATTATTTTCATTATTATTATCATTATTATCAATTATATTATTATTGTTACTATCATTATTGTTATTATAATTTTTTTCTTGTTAATAATAATATTATTTTGATAGTCATTATTATTATTATTAATAATAATAATATTACTATTGTTATAATTATAGTTATTATTATTATTTGTTGTTGTTGTTCTTTTTTCGTCTTAAGCTGAAGGCTCCTGTTGTGTATGTCAATCAATACTCCAATATCCAATAATCCAAAATCTAAGTGTGTGTTTTGTAGGCATGTGTGGACATAAACCGCTCAGCTAAAGTTCATACCAACCAAAAAAATCAGCAGACTTTTGCTCTTAATGTGATCTGAATCTGAGCATCCACACGCTCATCTCATGGGTGACGGCCTGAATTTTTCCTGCCCTTGATGTGAGTCTACTGTTCACTGGGTTACTGTTCCTTTAAATGGGTCTGAGCTAGTTCTGATAATACGAGCACTGAGAAGTCACCAGCTCTAAAATGTAGTGTAGAAATGTAATGATCTGTGTATATTTCTGATGCAATTGAAAAGCCAGAATATGTTTATAAAAGAGAAAAATAAATAAATGAAACCCCCAAACCTCCAAACGCTCCGACCTGCTGGATCAGATTCTGCTCAGACTTATAAAACGTCTGCCAAAGAATTAAAAGAAAAATGTAAACAAAATAAAATAAAATAAATAAATAATCACAGTCTAGAGGCTTTAAACTGATTTTTTTGGTCCGTCAGCAGCAAAAATCAGCAGCTGAACTAAAACGTGAGGTGAAAATGAACCGTGATCCTAAACGCCAGCAATTATGGGTATGAAGAAACCCTTCCCCTCCACCATCCTGAACGTTCCTGCTAAAGTTTATAGGTCAGAAATATAAATAGCAGTAAGAAGAAAACAGTAATTATGCTCGTGTGTGTGTGTGTGTGTGTGTGTGTTTTACAGACTCGAGCTGTTTGATATTTTTTAGTGCATTCAATAGAAACAGAAGAGAATCTGTGCTGAACTTTAGGAGTCATTAGTATTCATCCTGCGCTGGAGACGATTCCTCAGGTGAGCTGCACCAGTGAATAATCAGCAACAGGATAAATAAATCCACCAGAGACGCGCTGAAGGTAAGCAAACGAACCTCTCTACACCGGGCGTGGTGGCTGCTGGAGGACGCCAGCGCTCTCACAGGAGTTTCAGCAGCGCAGACACAGCAGCGCTGCTGGAGCTTTTAAACACCTCACTGTCACTGCTGGACTGAGAATAGTCCACCAACCAAAAATATCCAGCCAACAGCGCCCCATGGGCAGCATCCTGTGACCACTGATGAAGATCTAGAAGATGACGGAGTCAAACTGCAACAATAGATGAGCGATCGTCTCTGACTTTACATCTACAAGGTGGACCAACTAGGTAGGAGTGTCTAATAGAGTGGACAGTGAGTGGTATTTAAAAACTCCAGCAGCGCTGCTGTGTCTGATCCACTCATACCAGCACAACACACGTCAGTGTCACTGCAGTGATGAGAATGATCCACCACCTAAATAATCTGTGGTGGTCCTGTGGGGGTCCTGACCATTGAAGAACAGCATGAAAGACTGATAAAATGGACAGTGAGTGTAGAAACAAGGAGGTGGTTTTATAAATGCAGAAAATAAAATCGCCTGATCTCACAGCCGCTCTCTATACTGGTGTAACGTTTTATTCTGGTCTGGTTTCCAGACCCCAGCAGCTCCGTCCTGAAGCCGTAACGACGACGGCGGGCGTGTGAATAAAGACGGAGCTGAAAACACGAGAGTCTCGCTGAGAGAACGAAGGAATCTGAAACTCCTCTCTCAGGCTCAGCGGGACGTTCCCATCCGAGCGGCGTCTCCTATCAATCCGCCGGGTTCCTGTCGCGAGACGATACACAGCAAATGTCAACCGCCGTGGGGGCGCGCGGCGGAGACCCGACCCTGCCTCGGACGTCCCGCCGTTCCTCGCCCGGATCAGGATGCTTCTCCACGTTCCTGACCGCGCTCCATTAGCTTAAACATCACCGCGCTCCAGCCGAGAGGAGCCGAGAGGAGGAGGACGCTGGGACTCCTGCATCACGAAGTCCTGACCGGAGCTAGCGCTAGTTTATCACCTGCTCTTCCTTAGTGCCGCAAGATTTTGGAAACGTTTCGTTATTATGCTACATTTTAAAACTTGTTTATGATGCTAATTCATTTTATAAACGTTAGAAATGTCTGTTTGCTAGTTTTAGCATTAAACACATAGTTATTATCATATATTTAATAACATTTTTACATATATGTTACAATAATTACAGAAATAATTGTAAATTTAATGCTAACTTTGCTCTGAGGTTGGAGCTAGTCAGCATGCTAAGTTTTGCCTCGGTTAAGCTTCTTTACTAATGCTAATTTATTTTACAAACGTTGGAAATGTGTTTTTGCTAGTTTTAGCATTAAAATATAGTTATTATCATATAATTCATAACATTATTACATAATAATTACATATATAATTGTTGGAGCTAGTCAGCATGCTACATTTTGCCTTGTTTAAGCTAATTTACTGATGCTAATTCATTTTAAAAACGTTAGAAATGTGTTTTTGCTAGTTTTAGCACTCAAATATAGTTATTATTATATATTTAATAACATTATTACATAATATTTATAATAATATTGAAAATTTTATGCTAACTTTGCTGTGATGTTGGAGCTAGCCTGTGTGCTACGTTTTGGTTTCTTCCTGTAATTTTAAGGGAGTTTTTTGGTCTGTCGGTCCTGGATTCTGTAAAGTTGCTTTGAGACCATGGCTATAGTAAACAGCGCTATACAGATAAATCTGACTTGACTTGATTAGAACATCATTAATTAGTTAATTAAAATAAATAAAAGAGGACGGGGATGTTTTACAGGCTACAGAAGTCTGAGGAACACCGACGTGAATCACGTTTCCTCACCACCCAGCTCGACTCGATATATAACACACGGCTAAAAGCAATAAATGGAGGCGTGATGAGAGACGGGAGCGGAGTCTCTCCCTCCGTTCGTCCTCCCGTCTCGTCCTAATCCAGCCAATCTCCTCGCCGCGAGACGTTCCAAATCTCCGGCCCGGCCGCAGGTACGCCTCAGCTGCCAAATGGCTTTTTAACTCGATGAGCTGGAAGACGAGGAAACGGGTCAGATGAGGCGAGGAGCGAGACGAGAGAGCGGCAGCGTCTCTCCCCGCCATTATTCAAGCCATAAAATAGCAAACGAGGAGCGATCCGCAGCTGGGACGTGGAATTAAAGCTTATTGCGCTCGTGCCAGCAGACTCGTGCCAGCGAGAGCGAATGTATCGCACGCCGGGACGATTCGGGAATGCTGATGGGAGCAGACGTCCTTCTTATTTCATTCATTCATCTTCAGAAAGCACGTGGTCCTGGTCTCCTGGTCTCCTGATCTCCTGATCATCCTGGGCAACCCAGTGTGCACCAGGATTTGGGGTTTGCATGTTTTTCTGGTTTCCTCTCACAAGTCCAAATCCATGCAGTCAGGTTAACTGGAGCTACTAGAAATTACTCTAAGTGTGTGTGTGTGGGGGGGGGGGGGGGGTGGCGGTGTGGGGGCACAGAGGCTCGGTGGGTAGCAGTGTCACCTCAGAGCAAAAAGGTCCTGGGTTCAATTCCCAGGAGGAGCGATCCGGGTCCTTTCTGTACAGAGTTTGCATGTTCTCCCCGTGTCTGCAGTCCAAAGACCTGCAGTGTAGTTAATTGTTTCCTACACGCGTGAGTGAGCAGATTAAAAACTAACGCTGGCCGCTCAGAGACGTCGGATCGGCTCGGGGCGAACGCACATCAGCGCCGGACGAATACGCGGGTTAGGTAACAGAGCCAGAAACCACGCGTAAATAAGTCTTCCTCCCGCCACGGCAGCACAACGGCACCCGGCGGCGAGAGTTCAGAGCCCAGAAGCCGTCGGCCTGCATGTAGGCGTCTTTCTGGATCCGAGCCCGAAACGGCCGAATCGTAGAACTGATCGCCGATGCAGGAGTCAAAATTTAGAGTGGAGCGTGTGTGTGTGTGTGTGTGTGTGTGGCTCGACCACCCACCCATTTCCACCACCGCACTCCAGCAAAAAGACCTTTCTAACGTTCAGAAAATGAACTAGCATCTGTAAATTAGCTTAAACGAGGCTAAACTTAGCATGCAGGCTAGCTCCAACACCACAGCAAAGTTAGCATTAAATGTATCATTATTTATATTATTATTATGTATGAATGTTTTAAAATATGAGATAAAAACTGTGATTTAAAGCAAAAACTAGCAAATACTAGCTAAAGCTAGACTTGTTACAACGTTTTTAAAATGAATTAGCATCAGTAGATTAGCTTAAACAAGTCAAAAGTTAGCATGCTGGCTAGCTACAACAATTATTTATGTCATTATTATGTAATAATAAGTTTTGAGTTATATGATAATAACTATACTTTAAATGCTAAAACTAGCAAATAGGCATTTACAACATTCATAAAACAAATTAGCATCATTAAATTAGCTTAAAAAATAAATAATTAAATAAATTAAAATAAATAAATAAACAAATTAATGAAAATAAAAAATAAAAAGAAACAAAAATTGTAAAAATAAATAAAAAATAATAATTATTATTATTAATTAATGAATTAAAAAAATAATTAAAACTACAAAAAGAAATAGAAAATAAAAATTATAAGTAAATAAATAAAAATTATTAATTAAAAATAAATAAATAAATAAATAATAAATGTGGACACCTTGAGTTTGTTGGACATCCCATTTCAAAACACTAATGAGCTATATCATCTTTCAGAGTCAAATTCACTTCAGCTCAGTTCATTTCAGAGTCATTTAGTCAAATCTGATTCATTTCAGTCTCAGATCCGTCGAAATGAGTCGTTTAACTCAGTTCAGATTCAATTCAAGTCGTTTCAGTTTGATTCAGAGTCATTTAGTTCACTTATGATTCATGAGTTGTTCTGTTTAATTTCTCTTCTCATGGATTCATTTCATTTTCCGGAACAATTCAGTTCAGTGATCGATCCACATCAGATCTGTGAAATTCACTCCATATTTAAATCTGTATTCAGATCATATTTGTTCCACTGAATTTGAATCGATTTGTTCAGTTCGGTTTATCTGCTCAGATCAGAATCGTTCAGCTCGGATCAGTTTCAGTTCTTCAGGTTAAGATCTGTGTTCATCTGTGTTGCTGATCAACACAGCCATCATAATGGCTGTACCTGCATCCACATTTCTAGAAAGGTTTTCACATTTTTGATCGTGTCTGTGGGAATTTAGTGCATTTTATTCATTCCAATGAGCAGTTTGAGGTCAGGTGCTGCTGCTGGACTACAAGTACTGGTCTATAATGTTATATTGTTATGTACGTATATATGTTATTTGTTCAATAAATATGCACTACTTGTTCACCTGGTTCTTTAGGAACTCTGACACGGTCCTCCATGGCATCTGATCTCTGTGTCACCTTACATTCATACTCCAGTGATATGAAATTCCTTCAATAATCAAGATGGAGAAGATGAAAGAACACAAATGAAATGAAACACGTGTGGTGACCTTTAGATAATAGTAAAAAAAAGCCACGTCAGACCACCTATAATCATCGTTAGAGCAATAACAAGCACTTCAGAAGAACCGGAGCTGTGATGAAGCGGGCGTGGTGATGTGATCGGGGGATAAAGAGGATGTAAAATGATGAAGGATTTATTAAGAACAGGAGACGAAGGTAAAAAAATGGAGGAGAGAAAACGTTAGAGCAAGCTACAGGATAAAGAACAGCAATCCCATCAGCAGTCGAACCCCGGCGTGCTGGCGTACAGTATCGTGTTTATGTGATTATTAGCAGCGTCTCTCGCAGGAACGGCTGCACATTTTTAGCATGTAATTTTGTTTTCACCTGCTGGTGGAATCCCAGAGTGATCTGACGTGCTGAGTTTAGACACGGACCCCCTGGGGTTTCGGTTACAATAACCTTTCAAAAATATCAGCGCCCGTATTAAAATTGTGCTAGCTTAGTTCCGCGGCGCTCCCGGTGCATTAATGCGATTCGGGACGCAGCGTGAGTTTCAAGGTCGTGCATTATGTGTGGAAGGACGTACCAGTTTAACCATTAACACATCAGCCTGGTGTACTGGTGCTGCAATCAGTGTGTATGAATATAATGTAAACACTGCACAAAAGCTCTGTACACTGTATTACACTGTACGGCCAGAAGTATTTGGACACCTGACCATGAGTGGTAATTTGTGCCCATTTAGTCAAAATATGACAGCATTTGTATGGTGCTGAGGTCAGAGCTGGAGTTTCTTTAAACTGAGCTTTGTGCACAGGGTCATGCCGGAACAGGAAAGGTCCTTCCCTAAATTGTTGCTGCAAAGTTGGAAGCCTATCATTTCCTTTATATAATTGATTTATATATATATATGCAGCCTGGTTGTTGTACATCATTTTGTTTATTTGTAAGGGAAGAACGCACACCATCGACTCATGCCAGCTGTGAAGCATGGTGGAGGGTGCATCAGGGTTTATTAGTAACTTATAATGTAATTTCCTTTATATTAGTCATTTATTCTACCTTTTAGCATTTGTCATAACTGAAACACATGAATTCATAAATTAGAAGGGGCGTCCCAATACTTCTGTCCATATGGATTTTGGTTTTAGCTGGTAATTATACTGGTCTGATTTACTGGTTTTAAAGGGGTTTGGAATTCTGGTCATGCGTGTTATGTGAATGTAACTGATGAATGCTGATGAGTGTTTTGTGTCAAATGCACGATATAGCCAAAAGTATATGGACACCATATAGATTATTATTATTATTATTATTATTATTATTATTAATATTGTCCATATATTATTATTAATATTGTCCATATATTATTATTATTATTATTATTATTATCGTGTAAAGTTATTATTATTTTTATCAATATTAATTATTATTATTATTATTATTGTCCATATAGTTTATTATTATTATTGTTCATATATTTTTATTATTATTATTATTATTATTATTATTATTATTATTATTCATATATCGTGAATGAGTTCAGTTATTTTAGCCACAGTTATTACACTGCATTCAGAAGTCACTCATTAGGTGGGGGTTCATATACTTTTGATAGCAATACATTTATTAATGACACCGAGGGTGTGAATACTTCCGGCACTGACTGTATACAGTACGAGCGCTAATCGTCCAGGTTCTCCTCTCACTTCTGTTAAACGCTCCGGCCCCATCTCATTTGCAGCGGTTCAGCCGCAGTAATGGAGGACATCATTCCAAATATTTGTTCATGTCAGGTTCAGGCCGTCAGTGTCCTCTGAGCTGAGCGCTCTTTAATTTAGCTCTCCGCAGTGCACCGCCGTGCTTAGCGCAGCTATTTTACGATAGAACGACGTGATTAATAAGATTGGCTTAGCAGATACTAATTAATCATCATACCCTCCTATTTATGTCCCGCTTCACCCGGCGCGTTCGCTCTCTGAAGACGTCCTTGCCGATCTGATGAAGACCTTAAAACTTTAAATATAACCACGAGCGTTTAGTCAACTTAAATATTGATCTTTCCTCCGCCGTGCTGGATTAAACTGGGAGTAAATTCAACACAGCCGATACCATCGACCAAACAATCCGACACCCCTCCACCCCCCTCCATCATGTCTTTATCTTTCTCTAGGAGAGATGAGGATTCTGGGATTGGAGCTGAACGCTGCCGGCGTCCTCTGTGCGCTCGCCCTCATCTTGACCTGCCAGTCCACAATCACATCCCGACCCCCAGTTACCCCCCAGGGTCACGCCCGAGGGGTGGATGTTACAAAAACTGTATTTCAGCAGTATTACACCGGCGGTCGTACTTACATGCCGAAACATTACCAAGGTTAATAGGATATGATGTGGAGAACAAGACGAAGCTGGGCCAAGGTGCATTATCGTCCCATAAATCTTCAGGGCAAACCACAGCGGCCCAGAACGGGACGAGAAGGTCGCCCATATGTCCGATCCATCCCCATCCACCTGTCCCCTAAAATGTCAGGCTTTTAATATGCAGGTTTTAATAATATAATCATGAGATGCTACAGGAGACGTTTAACGTTTTACTCATCATCATTAACGGAGCATCTGCTTCTAATCATAGTGCCATGCCACCCATAATCAAGCTGCCAGTTTTACATCAGTGCCCCTAATAAACTGGCAACCCAGGGTGTGATAAAAGCTCAGCAAGGCCTCACACCAGGGTCAAGCCCAGGCACTGCCAGGTCGGCCCTGTTGGACCCCTGAGCAAAGCCGTTCACCCTCAGTTGCTTGGATCGTGTGCTGTAAATGCTGATGAGATTGAAAACTTGTGATGACCCAGTATGCAGCCCCATTTTATGATGCTCCCACCACCATATTTCACAGTTGGTTTGGTGTTCTTGGGATCATGTGCACATGCAGCACTTCTTTCTCTGAACATTTGAGCTAAATTATTAACAACATTTAATTATTAATTAAATAAAGTAATTATTATAATAAGTTTAATAATTATTAACTATTTATAATTTTATTTATTTATGTACAATTTTATAATTTTATTGATTAATTAATAATTTTATTAATTTATAATTTTATTTATTAATTTATAATTTATAATCTCATTTATTTCATAATTTTATTTATTAATTTATAATTTTATTTATTAATCATTTTATTTATTAATTTATAATTTTATTAATTTATAATTTTATTTATTAATTTATAATTGTATTTATTTATAATTTTATTATTTATTTATTTATCATTTTATTTTAAAAGTTTAGTTTGTTTTATTTATATATTGATGTTTGTGATAAAAGCTCAGCGAGGCTTCACATCAGGTTTGCAGCGTACAGGTTGAGACCCGGTTGCTCACGGCGTCCCCCTCTATAACCCCAGTTTACTCCGAGGTGAGTCCTGTGTGCCGCTAAAATTGCTAAAATACAGATTAGCGCTCAGATTAAAATAATAAGTGCAGGCTTACGGTCTTCTAAATAAAACACTCGATCATCTCGGAGGAAAAGCTGAGCTGGCTGAACTTCTCCAGTGGCTTTAGGAGGATTAGGATTAGTCTGGTACCATCTGGGTGGTAAATGTCCGCGCTGGTTAATTACCCTGATTAAGTAAATAATTGATAAAGTAATAAAAGAAAACAGAGCCAGACGTGTGTGTGTGTGTGTGTGTGTGTGCATGTACCGGTTGTGACGGGATGAATTAAGAGTGTGTGTGTGTGTGTGTGTGTGTGTGTGTGTGTGTGTGTGTTTACACTCGGCGGTCGACTGGGATGCATCGGCTCCGATGAAGACAGATAAATGTGATGTGGCTCCGTCTAAAGATCATTAAATGTCAGGTCCTGCAGCGGCGGCGAGACGCGCTAGCGAGGAGTCGAGCGTGTGTATCGAGGCGCCGCTTGTGCGCGCTAGCAAACACGTCGACAGCCTGAGGCAAAACATGGTGTGCCAGGGGGCATCGTATGCCACACTGAATGGGTGATCAGAACACTAGCACCAGTTTAACTGCTCCCATTAAAGGGCACGATATACATGTATATATTCATGTTGTTTTATTTATTTATTTATAATAATTAAGTATTAACAATATTTAATTATTAATTAAATAAATAAATTATTATTGTAGGTATATTATTATTAACTATATTTATATACTTATTTATTTATGCATGTACTTATTTATTTTCTTTCTTACATATGTATTATTTATTTATTTATTTATATTTTTTATTTACTTTTTATTTTTTTGTATTATTTGAATTCATGTATTATTATTTTTTTTGTATTTTTTTTTTTTTTTTTTTTTTTTTTTGTATTATTTATTTATTTATTTTGTTTTATTTATCAGTGCACTTATTTCACTTACAGTACTTTGTGTAACATTCTTGCCCCCCCTACACACACACACACACACACACACACAGAACGGCGTCAGTGCTGGTTTAAGAATTGATTGTACGCTCTACTCTGTATTAGCACAGTACACGGCGCTACAGATCCGTGTCTCATTATGCAAGCGTTTCACGCCCTCGCTGGTGTATATAAAACCCTATTAGCACCTATAGAACGCAGTAATGGAGAAATTCTCACTAACTAAAAGCAGGTAGGACTGTAGCACTAAACATCATCGAGGTCGAGTAACGAACATCAGCTTTTAATTACCGCGTGCAGTCGGCCGTGCGGTGCGGAGGAACCGCGCCGTAAATAACTCCACGGGTCTGGTGGGGTAAAATCAGTCACAACCAAGCTGGATGCAGATCAGGAAATGCAGATGAAGCTCTTCATGCACGATGATCTGAGAAAAATGCACCTGAAATAGTAAAAACTTCTTTCACTTCTAATCAGAGAGGAAATCTAATCAAACTCACTCATATTCATGAGAACAAGATGAATTGGAACTCCTTTAGTGGAGTATCGGATATACACATACACGTGGACGGTGCAGTGAAATCGTTTTTCCGCCTATCAGAGCTTGTTTGGAGGCTGGGGTCAGAGGTCAGACTGCAGGCTGAGAGTGTTAAGTGCCTTGCTCAAGGGTCCAACAGCTTCTGCTTTTGTTTGTTTGTGGATTTGACCATCCTGAAGCATTTTCTCTCCTCACAAGGTGAAACTTCGACCCTCACTTCTGTTTACCAGACCTGCAGATCCTCAGTGGCACCCCCTATACATACGGGAGCAGCAGAATGAAAAAAATAACAATAAAAAGATTGATTCCGAGCGTGAGCAGTTTATTTGGAAGCTTTTGGTTACGTCCCCCCTGTCGGAAGGGGTTAATTTCTCCCTCACAGCCGGCATGACCTGCTCGGTCTGTGTGCCTGACCTGTCAGTAATTGACTGACCTGCACTGCTGAGGATTTCAGAAAAAAAGAGCGATGGATTAAAATTTCATAAGGACGAGCGGCGCCCTCGGAAGCGCTCGTCCATTACCGGAGATCAGGAGCCCCTCGAGCGCCCCACACGAAGCTTTCCTTCTTCTTTTGTGTTTCTGTTCCCGGCTCACCGAATCAAACACTCCTCCGTCCTCCTCCGTCCTCTTCCGGCTTTAAAACCCGTTAATGTTTAATGGTGACGTGACTAAACGTTTTGTGCTTAAGATTCGGGATTCGATGCTCCTCGCGGTGCCAGGTTACACTTGTAGTCATTAAGATCACCAGAAAAGAAAATGGACTGTTTTATTTATTTATTTATTTATTTATTTTACGGAGCTCCTCAGGCTCGGTACATGGTAAATAATTCCCATTTTAACACCCCTGCGTGTCACACCGAGAACAAAAGCAAAAAAAAAATATGAATAATTAATGCGCCCTTGAGTCACTCCCCTCCTTTATGGGCTGATTTTTTTTTTGTACTTTCTTGTAAGCACTTCAGAGTATTTTCCGTCATTTAAGGAACATCACGCCACTAAAAGATCTTCAGCTGCAGGCCGACCCACTCGAAACAGAATTTTACCCAGGGACACGTTGCAGAACAGAGCGGCTCCATATTACAGACGGGTTCCGGCCCTGAACGCTGATGAAAAACATCAGGCGTCTGTCTGAGAGGAAAAATGACGGCATATATTGACCCCCCCCATTCCTTCCCGCCTCCTCCCCCGGGGGTCCGGTAGGGGGTGTTACCGGCTATTTTTGGTCATGCCAACAAACATGTCGTGTGATACAGTGTGACAGAGACGTGTTCCCTCATACAGTCGTTTAGCTTCCGAGACCTGAAACACTCCATCAAAGGTGATCCGCCGGGACCCGCCGCCGGTGAGATACAGCACACGGTTCGATAAAAGAGCAGAACGGGCGTCCATGTTCAGTCTGAACTAACGGCATGTGTTCTCAAGAGATGTTTCTATTCATGAAACGTCAGAAGTCCACGTTTAAGTGCACGTCGCGTTTTTGATGTGAACTTTCTGGCACAAATTCCCACAGACATACACCGAAATCCTTTGAGAAGCCTCTAGCTGAAAAGATCACACAAAGGTTGCTCTATTTTTATAGCCACATCAGGCTGCATAGCCACTATGCTTCACCGTAGCAAATGATTCATACACTCTCTCATTGTAGAGTCCAGGGACCCTGACCAGGACACAAAAGTCTGTGGAGACAAACAAATCAAGTAAATGAGCTGTGACTGTTTTGCTACACAGACAGCAGCGTCACGAGAAGTCGAGCTCTGAGCAGCATCAGGCCGCATAGCCACTATGCTATTCTACGCTATGCTACGCCTTAGCGGGTGACTCATGCGCTCATTCATTGCAGAGTCCAGGGACCCTGATCAGGACACTGCGGTCTGTGGAGACAAATAAAATCATGTAAATAAGCTATAAACTGTTTTATACACAGACAGCGCCGTCACGAGAAGTTGGGCTCTGAGCTGCCACATCAGACCACATAGCCGCTATGCTACGCTACGCCTTAGCAAATGAGTCATATGCTCACTCATTGTAGAGTCCAGGGACCCTGACCAGGACACAAAAGTCTGTGGAGACAAATAAATCATGTAAATAAGCTGTAACTGTTTTATACACAGACAGCGCCGTCACGAGAAGTCGGGCTCTGAGCTGCCACATCAGGTCGCGTAGCTGCTATGCTACGCTACGCCTTAGCAAATGAGTCATACGCTCACTCATCGTAGAGTCCAGGGACCCTGACCAGGACACTGCGGTCTGCGGAGACAAACAAATCAAGTAAATAAGCTGTAACTGTTTTATACACAGACAGCGCCGTCATGAGAAGTCGGGCTCTGAGCAGCCACATCAGGCCGAGTAGCCGCTATGCTATGGAACGCTACGCTTCGCTACGTCTTAGCGAGTGACTCATGCGCTCAGTCATCGCAGCGTCTAGGGACCACGAGGAGAGGACGCGAACGTGGCGAGGAGAGGAAGTTCGCCGTGGCTTCAGGGATCGTGTCGTACAATTACACGTGCTACAAGTCGAGGAAGCGTAGCCGCTCCCGGAGAGAATGTGTCAGCGTGATAAGGTGTCACAACAACGCCGAAACAGCTAATCCGGTCGTCCCCGGGCCCCCTCCCACCACTCTGCTCTCTGATGCGTGTAAAATGCAGAGCTCTTCTGTCTGCTCTGCTTTTCTCTTTCCTCGGCGTCGACCTGAATCTCCTCCGAACCCGGAATCCTTCCCGACCCCCAGCGGCTCCAGCGGCTCGAACTCTTACGTGTTATTAAAGAGCCGCTTTACAGACGAATGATTAATTCCATTGTTTATTCTGTGGTGTAGAAAGGACTGTTTTTTACAGGATATAAATAGTGCTAGTTTGCCTGTTTAGCCAGACAGCACATGGAACAGTGGTCTCTTACTGAAATCAGGAAGAAAACGCAAATCGTCTCTTTCTAAAGCCTCTCACTCATGTAAACAGAGAGACGTGCGCCGCCTAGTGGATGATTACTGAACTACTGGTCTCTGTACGCTTCTCTTGAGAGTTTTAAACAATCAAACCAGACATTCTGTGTTCCAGATTTTGTCCGTTAAATCGAGGTTTCTCTGTATTTGTATATTTATGCATTTTCTTCTTTTTTCGTCCAATTTTATGTAGTTGGTTCATCTTCTGCTGCTGGAGACTCCAGTCGGGTCTGAGGGAGGGTAGTTTGCGTACCTCATGCCCCCTCTGGCGTGTACGCTGTCCCCTCACTTTTCGGATCTTTGTGCTCCTTCACTTTCTGTACTGGCCACTTTCTGTCGAAGACCTCGCCCACTTTCAGTCCAGTCTTTTCACACCCGTGTGCTGCAGGCATTGTCGATTATGCCCACTAGGGGGCGCCCAGCTAAGCAGATGTCTCTTTCTGATGAGAGGAAACGTGTCTAGATGGTCAAAAAAGCTGATGGAACATATATGGGTGACACTGGCCACGGTCGACCAAGCTTTCACGTTGTCATGGAGACTCTTGTCCATGATAGAAGCGTCTGCTTTTGTTTTTCATCGATGTTTCATCGCTGCAGAAGCCTCTATGCTAATAAAAATGTGAAGACTGTGGACATTATGATTGCATTGACCATCCTGAAACATTTTCTCTCAGCACGGGGTGAACATTTGACCCTCACTTCTGTTTTAGGTTCCTTCTGAGCCCGTGTGGGTTTCATCTGGACGTTCCAGATTCTTCTCACCTCTCGAATCACCAGTAAGCAGGTGGTACGGTGGCTCGGTGGGTAGCACTGTCACTTCCCAGCACCAGGGTCCTGGGTTCCATTCCCAGGTGGAACGGACCGGGGTCGTTTCTGTGTGGAGTTTATGTGAGGGTTTCCCAGGGGGGCTCCGGTTCTGTCCTTCAGTCGAAAGACGTGCAGTCAGGACAACTGGAGATACTAAATTGTCCTCCGCTTGCTTTGTGATGATCTGGCAACCTGTTCAGGGTGTTTCCTGCGTTTTGCCCTGTAAACTGGACCCATAGCAACCCTGACCAGGATAAAGCGGTGGTAAAACAGACAATAAGTAAACGACGTGCAGCGGCGGATCGGTCCTGCACTTTCATACTCCAAGGAGTATAAACGATTAAACGCCGTCTGACGAGGAAGGTGCTACCAGAAGCCAAATCCGCTAATGCGCTAATAACGGAACGCTAATCTGCACACACACTTCCTGTGACCTTGTGTGTCGAACACCGAGTCAGAACAGAAGCTCCGACGCTCACAGTCACTTTTTTTTAGCTAAAGCAGACGCTCCGAATCTCCACACATATTCAGCGTTTAATCACAGCGCCGATAAAAAACTAGCGGCGTCTCGTCTGCCGTGCGGCGAATCTAAACAAGAGGGCCGGAGCGATAAGGGGCCGCGAAGCGCCGCGTGCAGACGCGCTCAGGTGCTAAAAAGCATCTGCTGGTCGCGATTTATCTCACAGGAACCCGGAGAGAGACAAGCGGCGCATTAGCAATGCAAATACAGGCCAAGGATCAGGAGGAGAACAAGGGAAAGGACACGCGCCGTGATAGTCGTAATGAATCTGACTCAGGTGAAGTATCTCCAGGGGAACCGGGCGCGGTGATGCAGGAGGAACACGCCGCTACGCCGAGGAAGGGATTTATCACCGTTTCACACGCTGCTGGATCAGAGTAAACGTGCTTTCATACGTGGAGCTGCGATGGACCGCCGACCATCACGACCTCTAGCTGTGGCTGAAATTCAATGACATGCTTCCAATGTTGGCATCAACAGTTTAGGGAAGGACCTTACCTGTTCCAGTACAGATTCCTGACCTCAGCCCGTCCAAACAGCTCTAGAATTAATCTATGGCAAATCAGTAGATGAGAATGAAAGCGTCTTGGCGGCTCAAGCAGACAGCAGGAGTCGCTGTTGCTGCGGCAGGATGATTTTTTTTATGCTCAGCCAAGTGTGTTCGACTGCTGTGCCACCCGAGAACCTGTAAACTTGTTAAAATCGGTGCGTACGTACTTTCGGCTACACCGTGTACACAGGTGAAACATTATTCGTAATTTCGACAGTAGAAGTACAGCAGCAGCGGCGGTGGCGGCGGTGGCGGCGGCGCTGTAATGAAAGTTAGAACAGAAGAACAATATTGTCATTATGTCCGTATTTGTCTTACAAAGTAAAAAAAAACTTCATGAACTTTTCTCTCAGCGGCAAAGTTCAATAACGGCGGCGTTAAAAATAATGTGGCTTTTATTAGGGTGAGCGCGGCGTCTCAGCACACTCCGAGCTGTTAGTGCCAATGAAACCGTGGGGAAACAAGAGCAAGTTCTCACTTTCTCTGTAATTAAAGCAAAAAAAAATCACGCTGGCATCGCGGCAGGCCTCCGCTTTGATTTCACGACCCTCGGTTTATACAGATCTGTATCAGAGAGGCTGCAGCTCGGGTAATATTACACCGCAAACGTTCGGGTTGTGTTAATTACGGTCTGAAGACAAGGATGTATTAGAAACGTCAGATAAAACGCAATAATAATGCTGGTGATTACCCTGATTTAAACAAGAAAAAATCAGCAAAATTACAGTCAACATATTTTTATATATTTAAAAATACAATGTAAAAAATGTATATGTAAAAAATCATATGTAAAAAATGATATATTAAAAATGTATATGTAAAAATTTATATGTAAAAAAATTAAAAATTAAAAAATTCTATGTAAAAAAATAATATATTAAAAAATGTATATGTAAAAAAATGTATACATAAAAAATAATATATTAAATAAATGTATATGTAAAAAATGTATATGTAAAAAAATTATACATTAAAAAATGTATATGTAAAAAATATATATAAAAAAATGTATATGGAAAAAATGTATACATAAAAAATAATATATTGAATAAATGTATATGTAAAGATGTATATGTAAAAAAATTTGATGTAAAAAATGTATATGTAAAAAATATATATTAAAAAATGTATATTATAAATGTTATGTAAAAAAAATTTGCAGAATTACAATCGACATATTTTTATATTTATTTTATTATTTTTTTTAATCAGAACTGATTTTATAGCATGTGCCATATAGATATTTTAGTACTACACACTGAGTTCATTAAGCATGAACTCTTCCCCAGCCCAACACACACACACACACACACACACGCTTGTTACGGTACAAGCACTTAATTAGTGTCAAACACCATGTCAAGGCAAATTACAGCACATTACTGTACTGATCTGAGTAACAAATGGACTGTGTGTGTTTAAACTGCGTTATTTATGTTTAGATTCGTCTGTGCATGAGATTTCACTTTAAAAAGTCAGTATTTGTGGTACAGACTGGGTTCGTTGGTTGGAGAGATTTGCATGATTGTTCCGCTGTGTTAACGCTGTTATAAATGCAAATATGGGGCGGGGCAGGGGGTGATCAGGTCAGCATTTTTACATTAATGGCTACTGATTTGGAATGCGATGCCTAACAAGCTCATGGTCAGGTGTCACAATCACTAACTAAACATTACAGGTCTGTCTGTAAACCCGGCGCTCTCTCTACACAGACGTAAATAATGTAAATAAACTCCCATTGATGTTTAATCTGTATAAAGGTGTAATTTTATAAATTTTCGGTACACGGAGGGAGACGTTAGCTGGTGTGCTAGCGGGTTTGAATATCCTGAGGCTAACTGTGTTAGCTTAGTAAGCTAAAACTGTGGTATGAGCTCCATGTCGCATTAGAATCCTCTCTAAAAAGAAACCAGTGCAGGAACCAGTAAACTCCCAGTGCTGCTGTAATGACGTCTCTTACACGTGTACGTAAACTTCTGACTTCAAACGGATCTTTGAACACTGAAAGTTGTCGACTCCGCTTCCTCTCAAGGTTTCTTCTTTGTAATATTCGAGGAGTTTTCTCTCGCCCCTGTCGCCCTCGGCGGCTCAGCGGGAGGTTTTTGGTCCTGGATTGTGTGAAGCTGCTTTGAGACGACGCGCTATACAAGTACACAGTGTGGACAAAAGTATTGGGACGCCCCTTCTAACGATTTAATTAATGTGTTTCTGTGACAACAGTATAACAGGTGTAATAAATCAGTTATATACAGGAAATTATATGCTTCAAGTTCGCAGCAACAGTTTAGGGAAGGCCCTTCCCTGTTCAAGCATGACTGCGCCCCTATAAAGATGTAAAGAAAAGCCCTGACCTTAACCCCACTCAACAGCTTTGGAACAAACCTGAACATCAAATGCCCATCAAAATTAGATAAAGTGCAGAGATAAGCAACCTGTCTATCACTGAGCTGTTGTAAGCAGATAAGAAACAACAGTTAGCACAGAATGGAGGTTCCAAAGCCCAACACCCAATGTGATATGACTAGAGCAGTATAAAGGGAGGCCCACAGCTCTGCTTCTTATTCTTCAGCTATTCCACTACTGTAAGAAACGATCGTGCCAATAAATTCTCACCTTATTTTTCCACGACAGCCCTGTGACTGAAAGGCCACAGATTCCCACAGACATACTTCAAAGTCTTGTGAGAAGCTTATCAGAAGAGCGGATGTTGTCGCTCTGTTTTAATAACATCTGCTTTTAAAACAGACATCCGACAACTCATGGTCAGGCGTCCAAATACTTTTGGCCATATAGTGTAAATGTGACCTGACTTGACTGATTTAAATGTGTAGAAATGATCATAACAGACGTTTAATGTTTGTAATATTAAAACAGACTGAACACAATATTTAGACAGCGCTTAAATATGAATTTAATAGAAGAGAAGAAATTCGAGCTATTTTTGGCGTCTGTATTTTACTGTAAAGCAGAAGTCGTTTTTATTATTAGTGCTCGACTGCAGACTTCAGGTTTTTTTGTTAATCCTGTGGCTGATTGATGGATTAATGATTATACTCGACAATTAAAGAAAAGTTTTAGTGCTTAACGCCGGCCCCCTGCTGAGCGGCTCTCAGACGTTAGATGTGCAATTACAGACACTTCAAATTTATTCCGTCAGATTTTTTTATCCTTCTGCTTCTGTTTGTGCTTTTTTTTCTTCACTATGTGACAAGTTAGCCCTAAATATATTTTAGTAAACACACTTCAGCTCGAGTCGAGAGTTTAAATGCGTTTATGTTTACATGGCTGCGTGTGGGACTCAATGATTAAAAAGCTTCTTCATCTGAAAACAAAAAAGAAAATAAATATTATTAACCTTATTATATTCCTTAGCTGTTTTTTTTATCTGGATTAGTCATTTTTATGTATTTATTTCCCAATTTTCCTCTTAATTTAGTCATACCCAATTCCCCGATCAGATTTCACCTCTGCTCCTGACCGAGGAGGGTGGTACCTAACCCGTCCTCTCTTAATTATCCCGTGAATTCTGGTGACCTTTGCTCATTGCATGTTACCCTGACTGACCAAGAAAAGCCCAAAGCCACTCGGACGCCTCCTCCAGCACTCCAGCCTCCATCTTTACACCAATCACAGCCCTTTTCTATCAAAATAACTCCATCGTGACGTGGATCCCTTCCGGCTTTTTTAAACATCAGTGCTATTCAGAGAATATTCAGAGAGTTTCCTCTGGACGCTGCGGTTTCCTTCCACAGTCCAAAGACGTTCAGTCAGGTTAATCAGAGCTACTAAGCTAAGTCCCCCCAAGCTATGTGTGTGTGTGTGTGTCCTGTGATGGACTGGTAACCTGTCTGGGGTGTTTCTTGACTTTCGCCCATTGAATCAGACCCAGTGCGACCCTGACCAGGATAAAACAATGGTAAAACAGACATGAATAAGTGAATGTTGGTGATAAGAAAAACTATACCCTCTACAACCTGACACGCCCAGTGATGTCATCATGAAATTTCCAGCTGGAAATAAACGTTCTCGGTTTGGAATACTAAGCGAACAATGTCTCTGCACGTCCCTCTGTATTCGTCCATCGCTCATGCCGGAGATAAAGCTTCACCTGGCGTCCATCCCTCAGGCACAGCCTTTACAGTCTGTTGGGCATCCAGCCAGGCGGGTGCAGCAGTGGTGGGGCGGCATATTAAACTATAAGTGACATTCCTGAGTTGTAGATCTGTACGGAGCTCAGTCGTGTGTGGGGTGCAGTGGTGTAATAGCAGATTTATCTACAGTAGAAACATCTGCACCGTGTCAGTAACAGGACTGTAAATACACTTGTACAGATTAGTGTGTGTGTGTGTGTGTGTGTGTGTGTGTGTGTGTGTGTGTGTGTGTGTGTGTGTGTGTGTGTGTGTGTGTGTGAAAGCGCGAGCAGTAATTACAGAGATGATGGAGAAATCCGCCACTCGTGTCGGCCGCCCTGATTAGGATCATGGGAGGTCGCTAGACCGGGCAGTCGTGTACCTTCATGCCGACCCACGCTTCATTACGGCACAGCGGTGGCTTTAAGCGCCACAGGGTGCGTAATCAGCATGCTAATGAGGCCTGGGAACGCTGGACCAAGGTGACCATGTGTCGTCCACCGACACACACGGCTGATTACGGAGAGCACAACACGCTGCAGATAACTTGGCTTTATAGAATAAATAGAAAAATGGGGGGGGAAACATGTCTGTAACATGAAACATGTCTGTTTCATGTCATAATCATGGATCTATTAAACGTCAGGCTAATGGTTGTTACTCGAGGTTCTGCTACCAGGTTGCTGGGTGGCCAAGACTCATTGATTCCAGAGGACGTGAAGGCTACAGCAACCAGTAGAGACCAACAGAAGAGCGAATTGTGGATAATTTTAATCCTGGTGATGTTAAACGTAACACAACACACAGTGCATCAAGCCGTCTTTATTTTTACCCTTTTACTTACAGTGCCAATAATTCTGAAGCTAAGTGCGCAATCCATAAAGCATTTTACGTCGAGTCTCTCAAAAAAAGTAAAGTAAGTTTAAAAAGAATCGATTGCTTCCTGCCAGTTTTCAATTCATTTATCATTGAGATGCTTCCCACGCTGATGCTGCACCCCGTGAATACCAAAAACTCTTACTAATACCAGACACTCGCTAAACTTTGACTTAAACTTCAAGAACGTTCTGCTAAACAAAAAAATCTATCTAATCTTTCTACACAGAGTTTCCGTTTGTCTTTCAATCCAGTACAGTAACACACAATCATGGCCAAATACACACCCCTGAGGAATACCAATCTTTCGTTGGACTTGATTAAAAAATCTAAATATTTTCCTGCTGGACGTCTTCAGTGATTTTTATTCACGTTGGCTGTCGAGAGTCGAACAAACTGCAGGAGGAAAAATCAGATTCCGATTCGTCTCTCGGCCGCATGTTTGTCCTCTCCTGTCGGGTAATAAAGGTGCTGGACAAAATGGGGTTCAGGTAGGTAGTAGGGAGCTCACTAGTTTTGTCATACTGCTGTATAACAGTAATTATTCTTATATAATCTATATTCTTATTTTATTCTATCTAAAACTGGATTTACTCTCTGCTGGAGCTGCACGAACACTCAAATTTCCCCCCACAGGGCTCAATAAAGGAATCTTATCTTATCTGGTCAGTTGGTCATGATCAGTCGTCCACATACTTTTGGAATTTCACGTACAAATCACCTCTACGGTGGCTAAGTGGGTAGCACTGTCGCCTCACGGCAAGAAGGTCCTGGGTTCGATCCCCAGGTGAGGCGGTCCGGGTCTTTTCTGTGTGGAGTTTGCATGTTCTCCCTGTGTCTGTGTGGGTTTCCTTCGGGTGCTCTGGTTTCCTCCCACAGTCCAAAGACGTGCAAATGAGGTGAACTGGAGATACAAAATTGTCCATGACAATGTTTGACATTAAACTTGTGTAATGAGTAACTACCGTTCCTGTCATGAATGTAACCAAAAGTGTAAAACATGACGTTAAAATCCTAATAAACAAACAAACAAAAACGTACAAATCACCTACGTGTGTGTGTGTGTGTGTGTGTGTGTGTGTGTGTGTGTGTGTGTGTGTGTGTGTAAACTTCTTAATAATAAGTTTCCTTACAGGAGCGTTTTGATCTCCTGTGTGTAATTACAGGGGTGCACTTTTGTCAAATTATTTGAGCATCTGTAGATACAAGTGTGTGTGTGTGTGTGTGAGCTGTAATTACGATGCCAGCAGACGTTACCACCCACACGTGCGGATCATTTCATACACTGATAATAAAACGTGCCGAACCGAGCCAGACTGGGAGCCGATCTGGTGAACAGAACCGGTCTGTGTTTATCTGGCGTGACGGCAGCTGTTTCTGAACGTGCGGCCGGACGAACGTGGCTCAGATGTGATGCAAATGTGTGGATGTTCACGCCAAGGTACCAAAACAGAGCAGGAATGAATAGTCTTTCTTATTTTATGGTTGTTTTTATTATTAAAAGTCACGCTGGTCCTGCGGATCATGTTCTGGATTCACGTTTTAACGTTATCAGTGACGTAGACGCAGACTGTCGGCTCTTTCTGTCGAGATAACGTGTAGAAACCGTTTACAAAGGGCTGTTTTGTATTTTCAGGATGAAAAGCGAGGTAAATTATGCTAGCTCACTATTCGCAGGATTCAGGGTTCGAATCCCCAGAGGTGCTGCCTGTTGGTCGTGCATCTAAATACAGACATGATTGGCTGTGTCTGAGGTTGGGGGGGATGTGTTGTATTGTGTAAAGTTGAAAGATCAGCTGAGTGTGAGGAAACTGTAAATAAAAGAGGGAAAAAAATTATATAAAATAATCATAATTAAGCCTCATGATGTTAACGTGCACCGCCAACATATTTAGAATTAATTATATTATAAGATTTTATCATAATTTTTTACACTGTTGCATTAATTGCTCACTCACTCACTGTCTTAACCACTTATCCAATTAGAGTCGCTGGAGCCTATCTCAGCTTTTCAATGGGCGCAAGGCACACAGTAACACCCTGGACGGGGCGCCAGTCCATCGCAGGGCAGACACACCCACACACATACACATCCATTCACCTACAGGGCAATTCAGTGTCTCCACTTATTCTGACTGCATGTTTTTGGACTGTGGGAGGAAACCGGAGCTCCCGGAGGAAATCCACACAGACACGGGGAGAACATGCAAACTCCGCACAGAAAGGACCCGGACCGCCCTACCTGGGGATCGAACCCAGGACCTTCTTGCTGTGAGGCGACAGTGCTACCCACCGAGCCACCGCACCGCCTCGCCTCGCATTAATTGCTGCTATAATTAATAATCATATTTGATTTTCCTACATTATTCCGTCTGATTGGAGCTCTGGTACTTGGTAAATAAAACACTTGTGTGTGACCTGCTGTGCCACCTCGCTTCAACCGTAAATGGCCAGTTTTCTTGATTTGAGTGTTTTGCTTCATAGCAGGAACCAAATTCCAAGTTCACTTAGTGCTCTTTCAGTGCCTCTGTCCTCAGCTTCATATTATAATGTTTTTTACTAAGGATCTGTCCTAAAACCTAGTGACCCGCCCTGCTCCCCTCCCTGATCAGCTGCCTCAGTAGAGAGGATTCTGATGCGACATGGAGCTCATGAGGCAGATTACAGTATTTAGACGCTCTGCTTAGACAGCGTTCACTTGTTCACCTTTATACAAAGAATTTAGACATGCCCTCTTCTCTGGAGTGTAGGATGATGTAAAATGTGTCTGTGTTGCTTGTGTGGTGTATTGTTAAAGAGGGTTTGAATCCCTGGTAGGGCTCATGAACCTAGACACAGATCAGTGCACCCTCAGTGCTGGTCCCAGGCCCGGATAAATAGGATGGTTCCGTCAGGAAGGGCGTGCCAAATCAAATATGTAGACGAATTATCCACTGTGGCGACGCCTAACAGGAGCAGCCGAAATGAATCATCATCATCAACATCACTTTTCTATCCAGGTTTTAATGCAGGTACAAGCTGTTAGGATCGGATCAGTCGTGGAAGTTGTGAATATCTGTAGAATTTAATGTGAAAATGACATTTATATCTACACCACTACAGAGTCTATGAGCAAATCAGTATTAATGTTAAAATTATTAAGTCTCTTGTTCCACAAGTTCAGGTAGAAATCACATCAGGAGTCGGTAACACGTCGTCTGAAACGTCCCAGAGCAAGGACGATGAAAGATTAATCACGGGTTCGGTTACTTCTGCAATAATGACGTTTTCATTCAGGTGTAATAATCATGAATTAATCAGATTCATCTGTGATTCAGTCCCCGACAGCACGGAATGAATTCCTCTCTCTCTCTCTCTCTCTCTCTCTCTCTCTCTCTCGGCGTGGGCTGAATAAGAGATGGACACGTGTCGCATTTTTCATGAGGAGAAATAATAAAATCACTTCTTTATTACAAGTTATTTAAGTACAAGTCTAAAGGTGGTACGCGGGCACCGTTCTGCCACGCTGCGTGAACACGTATGCTATCCTGGTAGGGAAGAATTATGTACAGAATGCCCTTTGGAGCTCTTTCATCTAAATATTCGTTCTTTTTAATTGGAAAAACATCAGCGATCGAGCGATCCGGATTATTAAAGGTGCAAAAATAAGAATAATCACCAAAATGTTCATGTTTCAAAACTGAGAGCAAGAATAACGATGCTGAGAATTAAATTAATCACCAGTGGATAATTATTCAGAAACACGTCCAATTATTCATTCTCTCCCACCTAAAGACTTCAGGCTTTCAAAATGAATCGATTTGCTCACAAGTTCCACAGGTGGAATCACATTAGATTCGATTTCTATTTATTTGTGCTTTTTTGTTTGACGAATATCACTCATTTTGGTCATTTTTTTACTAATTAGTGTCTAAATTGTACAAAATAATCCCGTCTGTTTTTATTTGGAGCTTTAATGCTTCTTGTCAGGTCGCCAGTCCATCACTGGGCACACACACACACACACACACACACTTGTACTTAAATAAAATGAATGAGTTAATATAATTACAAAAACATTTTAGTTTCACCATGTCGACAGAAAACAAGAAGCATTAAAGCTCCAAATAAAAACAGTTTAGACACTAATGAGTAGAAAAATTACCAATAAGTGATATTTGTTGTACAAAATGACACAAATGAATAGAAACCGAATTTAGAATATTTAGGAGTCATTTTTAGTAGCTCCAGTTGTCCTGGCTGCACGTCTTTGGACTTGTACTGGAAATCGAATCAATGGTGACTGTATTCACTGCAAGCAGTTGAAGGTTAAGGGCCTTGCTTAAGGGCCCAACAGTGGCAACCTGGTAGATACGAGTGAGTATCAGTATATCAGTATAGGGATTATAGTGAGTATCAATATATCAGTATAGGGATTATAATGAGTATCAGTATATCAGTATAGGGATTATAGTGAGTATCAGTATATCAGTATAGGGATTATAGTGAGTATCAGTATATCAGTATAGGGATTATAATGAGTATCAGTATATCAGTATAGGGATTATAGTGAGTATCAGTATATCAGTATAGGGATTATAGTGAGTATCAGTATAACGATATAGGGATTATAGTGAGTATCAGTATATCAGTATAGGGATTATAGTGAGTATCAGTATATCAGTATAGGGATTATAGTGAGTATCAGTATAACGATATAGGGATTATAGTGAGTATCAGTATATCAGTATAGGGATTATAGTGAGTATCAGTATATCAGTATAGGGATTATAGTGAGTATCAGTATAACGATATAGGGATTATAGTGAGTATCAGTATAACGATATGGGGATTATAGTGAGTATCAGTATATCAGTATAGGGATTATAGTGAGTATCAGTATATCAGTATAGGGATTATAGTGAGTATCAGTATAACGATATAGGGATTATAGTGAGTATCAGTATATCAGTATAGGGATTATAGTGAGTATCAGTATATCAGTATAGGGATTATAGTGAGTATCAGTATATCAGTATAGGGATTATAGTGAGTATCAGTATATCAGTATAGGGATTATAGTGAGTATCAGTATATCAGTATAGGGATTATAGTGAGTATCAGTATATCAGTATAGGGATTATAGTGAGTATCAGTATATCAGTATAGGGATTATAGTGAGTATCAGTATATCAGTATAGGGATTATAGTGAGTATCAGTATATCAGTATAGGGATTATAGTTGTTTAAAATAACTTCCTAAAATATTTTATGCTTGGTTTTGTACACAAGTGTTAAAGCTCCTTCAACAGAAGAACAACCAGGAGTGTTAGATGAGCTCTATTTCCTTAAGACTCTCAGAAGACGGATGAGAATCTCGTCCTCATGGATTATATGTGGGTTGTAAACGGTTCTACACACCGGAGTCACTGGAGAGCTTTCTGAACAGCATGAGTGTTTATTTCTGAAGTGGCTCACTAGAGGGATTCCTCCTGGAACTAACGGTATGTAGAAACCTCAAGGGTCCAGCCTAGGGGCGAACCTGAGGACCCTTCCTTGGGTTTTCTTTAAAATATAAAAATAATTTTTACTGGCATAAAATACATATAACCTGACAGGGTTTCCTCCCAAAGACACACTAAGGTGCAGCTAAGGTGCATTTGACCCCCTCAGATATTATTATATAACTCATAACATCAAACATCAGCCAGTTCTGAGTTTTACACTCTTACACACATTTCTTGACACAAACCTCATCCACACGTCCATGATATTTCAGCTCAGTTACACCATCCTGATCCCAGCCAGGTTATTTTGCATTTCAAAGCATCGCCGTGTGCTGGAACTAGCCTACATGATTGTTTGCTAACTGGATAATCAGGCCTGGCACCCGCTCATGCTTCCACTCGCTTCAAAGCCCACATGTGGATCTAATAGATGCAGCGGTTGGCCTTTGATAACATTTAATCTTCTCAGCCTGACCGGCCGTTCCACCGTCGGGATGAAATCCTTAATACTGGGTCAACTAACGAGTCTTTATTTACGAACAGAGACTTAAAAATTAAGTATATTTATATTTATAGAAGCATGTGTTGTGCATGCATACACAGTTCTGGTCCAGGGTGTTTCTGTCCAGAGTGTTCCGGTCCAGGGTGTTTCTGTCCAGTGGTTCATTTCCAGGGTGTTCCGGTCCAGGGTGTACCTGTCCAAGGTGTTCCAGTCCAAGATCTTCCTGAACAGGATCTTCCTGTCCAAGGTGTTCCTGTCCTCAGGGTATCTGTCCAGGGTGTATCTGTCCAGTGTGTTTCTGTCCAGGGTGTTCTGGTTGAAGATCTTCCGGTCCAGGGTGTTCCTGTCCAGGAAGTTCCTGTCCAGCGGTTCCTGTCCAAGATCTTCCTGTCCAGGGTCTTCCTGTCCAGAGTCTTCCTGTCCAGGGTGTTCCAGTCCGAGATGTTCCAGTCCAGTGTGTTCCTGTCACACTAAAACATTTAATAAAAATTATTTTGGCTCTTGCTTATTTAAATCTGAGGAACCCTGGACTTTGACAAAAGTTTGAAGACCCCTTGAGCTGAAATGTAATCTAACTGTACACTAGATGAACTCAGACACGATTCGTACCATAAAATATCATCTTTAAGCCTCTGTTTTCTAACCGTAACGGCGTCTCGTCAGCTCGTTTGTCTTAATCACCAGCGGTTTGTTGTGTAAACGTCTGATTGCTTTCACATGGAAGCTCCTCATGATTAAAGGAAGCCTGTTTGCACACGGAGCGTCTGGATGTGTCCCATCAGACTCTGATTCATGCCGCCGGCGGCGGCGTGCAGCTTTAAGTGTTTCCTTTTAAAGCGTCTTTGCAAATTGTTTGTTTACTAATGAATGATGAGTTCCGACGTGGCGTTCTTCGCCGTCGAACCCGGCCCTCAGTCAGAGGGAAACTCTGATGCATCCGGACGTCGCAGACGGGGGGAAATTAAACCTTCGAGCGGCGCGTTGGCTTCGACGAAACCGCTCATCAAGCTCTGAGTGTAAACACGGCGAGTCTGGCAACGAGCAAAACTTTCATCTGTTTAATTCGGCTCTGCGTTTCGCCTGCCAGAGTTTATCCGTTCGTACTTAAAACACTTGACATGCAAATTAATGCTCGTCTGAAGTGCAGCTGCTTTTGGTGCCACTAGATCAGACAAGTAACTCTTGATTGAGATTGTAATGTCAAGAGCTTTAACAAGTATTTAACTCCCTAAACTGTTTATTACATTTCACCGTCTCAGATTCATCCATTTATTTATGTTTACAGATAACGAATAATCACAGATAATCAGGATAATCTAGAACAGATGGAACATGTGGGGTCAGAGGTCAGAGCGCAGGGTCAGCCGTTGTACGGCACTGCTGGAGCTGAGCTAGGATTCAAACCCACAACCTTAAACAGGTAACACACAGCTCTATTCTCTAGGCTACCACTGCTTCTCCCTGGTCAGAGTGTTTCTTTTCAGGGCTATCCTATCCTAGGTGTTCTGGTCCAGGGTGTTTCTGTCCACGGTGTTTCTGTCCAAGGTGTTCTGGTTCAGGGTGTTTCTTTTCAGGGTGTTCCTGTCCATGTTGTTTCTGTCCATGGTGTTTCTGTCCAGGGTGTTCTGGTCCAGGGCTATCCTGTCCATGGTGTTCCTGTCCAGGGTGTTCTGGTCCAGGGCTATTCTGTCCATGGTGTTTCTTTCCAGGGTGTTCTGGTCCAGGGCTATCCTGTCCATGGTGTTTCTTTCCAGGGTGTTTCTGTCCAGAGTGTTCCTGTCCAGGGATGCTCTGGTTCAGGGTGTTTCTGTCCAGGGTGTTCCTGTCCTAGGTGTTACTGTCCATGGTGTTTCTGTCCAGGGCATTTCTTTTCAGGGTGTTTCTGTCCAAGGTGTTCTGGTTCAGGAATGCTAAATAAGGAGGAAAAGGGAGAAGTTGTAAGTGACTTTTCAAAGCTAAATGTCGTATTTTTAAAAGCAGCTCAAACCCGATTGCTACAGAATACGACTCAATCCGAGCTGTCACCGGCAGCCGAACACGGTGACACACAGGGAGACGGACGGGCGTTTCAAACACTGTCCATCCTGCTCGGCCCGCACCGGCCACGTCTGTCAGCCGGATGACAGAGGACGTTTGTCAGAATAATAAGGGTGGCGTTTATTTGTCAGTCCTCAGGCAAGGTGAGTCCAGACTGATCATTAGACATCCGGGCCGTGACTGGCAGCCGGCCGAGAGTCTCTAAATATTCCAGGGGGTTAAAAAAGGAAAGGAAGATGCGTTTTCCAAAAATAGTGGTTTTCTAGCTGTAGGACTTTTACTGTGTTTTATTTATTTTATTTTGCATGCAACTGGGACAGGATAACATGACACATAACAACACGCCTGAAGATAATAGCTCCGATTTTATTTATTTTACACTGATGGTTTAACAGCTAGAAAACAAACATCAATAAAATAAAGGTGGTATTATATGAGGACACAATCATATTGTTATTGACGTCCTACTTTACAGAATATCTTCAGGTACTTATTTTTACTTACTTTTTACTACTTCCATAGTTCCATAGTTTTGGGGCCATGACACTTAATGATCTACCACCAACAATCCTATATCCAATAATCCCAGTCTGGATCTCTGTGGGTCCAGTGCCACCTGGAAAAAATGGGTGCAGGGCACAAATACATCCTAAAGATAAGGGAGATAAGAGGAGACGGAAGTGCCTGGAGAGGATGTGAACAGGAAAAGAACAGAACCCTGGACCCTGAAGTTGTGCACCATTTACTCTACCTGCTACATCAACCCGGAACCCTGTCTAATTATTAAGTACTGATGCTTTATCCACACCTATCACCCACAGGTTTATATGATTAAGTTTGTGAGTTTGTTATTATTATATTATTATTAATTACACGGCCGGCCTTTTCACCCAAGTGTTCTTTTAACACAATGAGCACAAATTCCCACACCAACATCCACAAATAGGTCTTCACAGAACAGCAGAGTCTGCTTCATATAGCGCATCTATTCTCAATATTTACATTCATCCAGTCTGTTTTTATCACTGATTTATACGGTCAAGGTCGCAGTGGGTCTGATTCACTGGGGGTCAGTCAGGTTGCCGATCAGTCTATCACAGGGGACACACATACACTCTAACACTTGGGGCAACTCTTAGTAGCTTAGGAAACCGGAGCACCCAGAGGAAACACACGCAGGCATGGAGAGAACATGCAAACTTCACACAAAAAGGATCCTGGCCACAATGTTTACATTTATATACATTTGTTTTACGATCAGAATGATTATGTTATTACTGGTTGTATGTTTGTTTGTGTTTATTATTTTTAAAATGTTTCATTTATTTTCATTATTACTATGTATTGTTATTTCGTCTTCAAGTGGAGTCTCTCTGTAAACACACAGCTGGATTCCTCTGTGTAATAATAAACACATTTTTAAATGTGTCGATTTTAAATGTCACTTCTTTTATATGTTTATTGAGGGAGTTTTGAAGATGCGCCGGGTCAGAGCGTGACCTTCGAGTTCCTCATTAGTGATCGTGATTGACCACAGCTGGAGACTTTTAGGTGCCCAGATGAATGAAGTTAGTTTCAAACCTGAAAACCTGGGACATTTTTATTGTCTTGATCTTTTATTTACCTCATGAAAGTACAAAAATACACTGGCCAATACACATTTTATTGTATATAATTATAATGTAGGACAGGTATAAACAAAACAAGACACACACACACACGAACTAGGCTAAATGCTAAGCTAACAGTAATCGCTAAACACATGAAACAGAAACCTAACCCTTAAGCTAAGCTAACAAAGAATATAGACTAACTACTGTATATAGAAAACAAAACATGAACAGGACTAACTTTAAACAAGACTTATACACATAATCAGGAGCTAGCAGACAGGAGCTAGGTCAAAAACCAAACCAAATACATCAGACGAGGTGCAGCTGAGGATAATTTGCAGGGGACCAATCACAAAAGGGGCGTTGTCTCGAGACTGAGAGCTAAATTTTTACCTGCAACACACTCAAAACACTTAGGATGGGGCAAAACAAGAGTAAAAAGTTTATATAATATTCTATTTACAGAGTTTTGTAGTGATATACGATGAGCAGGTAAATTGGTAACAGGTGAGCTGTGATGATTGGGTATAAATTTGTTCAAACAAAAATGGGTTGTGGTTTATCAATTTGAGCCAGTTTTCATGACAGAATGGTCAGTTAGTTCAATAACAATGTTTATTAAGAAGAACGTCTTTCACCGTTTACCGTACATAATATTATAGAAAGATATCGTCTGGTCAGGATATCTGTAGAATTCTCAGTCCGTGTAGGGCAGCGCTGGAAACCGCTGTTAAATGTGTGTGACGTCTGCACTCTCAGACCGCATTCAATTAAAAAAAGCATCATGCTGCTGATAAATATAGTCAGACGAGCTCGGGAGCACTTTGGAAAAGTGTTGTCACTTAACGCCGCAGAGAGAAAACCGTTCATCAGTTGTGTGCATAAACATCACCAAGCTCTCAGACGGAGTGAAAGCAGAGTGGAAACGTCCAGCTTGTTTATAGGGAAAATGGCCTGTCCAGACTGTTATCAGCGAAAGAGGCAAAAGTCATAGTATCTGTCATGGTATAGGGGTGCATCAGTATCCTCGGCATGGATGACTTGCATACCTTTCATCAGTACCCTTGACACAGAGGCATATGTTGGGATTTTAGGCATGTGTCCTTGTCTGGCCTGCCTGCAGCCCAAATCCACCTCCTATTATAATCTATGAAGCATTGTGAAGAGGAGAATCGGACAGTCGTGAGCACAGACCGTTACGCGGCTGGAGTTTTTGTATCAAGCAACAATGGGCAACAGTTTCACTCGCAAAACAAGTAATTAGCATCTTCAGTTCCCGAATTTTATAATGAGTAATTAAAGGGAAAGGTGATGAAACACAGTAGTAAGAACGACTTAACTCTGTGTTGTTTTGAGTGTGTTGCAGGCATCAAATTATAAATGTACTCATAAAGCATTAAAATGTTTTCTTTGTACTTTTATTAGTTAAATAAATGCTTAAAAGACGGTCACAACATGTCCCTAATTTTCTGGAAATGGAACAGTGGTACTTTGTCAAGGTCAGAAACAAAGAAAATGGACACAGGATTTGATAAAAACAGACCTGACATGAATTAGAATCTGCTGCTGTCCACAGTCGACTGAGCTTTATGTATTTATGGGTTTAAAGGCTGCTGAAAGAAGAAAGAAGACCTTGAATGAATGAAGCTTGTGTGACTGTGAACAGTGTCGCTTTCACTCCAGCAGCTTGTAATTTAAAGCAAACTTGTTTTTATTGTTTTGTTTTTATTGTTTTGTTTTTATTACATCCAATCATCAGGACACATTTTCTCTCAGCATAAGTTCATATTAATCTAACTAGCACTTTTTATACAGTATACGGGCACAGAGAAGTCACCAGCTGTGGTGAAAGTAACTTACGTTATATAACTTTTTACACTATGAATATAATGTAAGATGTTTAATTTTGAGCCGTCAGATTTAAAGTAGGGTGATGAGGATGGAGACGCCATGCAGGAGGAGAACGTAGAGGCCAACGAGGGAGGTTTATGGATGAACAGGCAGGGGGGTTGGGTGAAAGAGGAGGATGTTCTGGACAGGGCGAGATGGAGACGAACGATCAGGTGTGGCCACTACCAATGGGGGAAGCGAAAGACAGTTTTTAGACAAACCGTTGGTCCAATGATTCAGTCACAGTCAAAATAATTCCTCACACATGGGCTGTTTACATTTTTGGCATTTGGCAGTGGTGGGGCTTGAACCAGCGACCTTTTGATTATTAGTCCAGTATCAGGCTACACCTGCCCCACCTGATCATGGCATGTCCGGTTTCATTTCTACCGTATAAGCACCAGCAGCAACAGCAATAGTCAAATTTATTTTATCATTCATTTATTTATTGTCTGTTTGACCCCGCTTTATCCTATTTAGGGTCGCGATGGGTCCACCAGTCCATCACAACGTTAAAAGAGCAAATTTGATCGCTAGCTTTTCATCATTGGTTAATTATCTTAAACAGACATGTTCAACTTCAACCATGGGCATGCAGTTTACCCGCCTGCTCCCAGATCCGCTGCAAATCGCAGCTCGTACTTTATCGCAGCTCGTGCCAACTTAAATAAATCCAGAAAAAAAATCTGAACCACTACCTTAACAAGAAAGAAAAAGTGTTAACCCAATTTACCACGGCAATTAAGACGGGAGGAAGGAAGGGCAGGGAAAGGTGGCAGCGTCCCGAGGGTCCCCGGGGTCCCGAGTGATGCCACTTCCGTGCGGCTCCGCCGGTCGAGTTCAGTTCGTCTCCAATTAGCTGTAAAAGTTATTGTGATTAAAACCAGGCCGACGGTCCCCGACCCCTCATTATTTCAGTCCTTTTGTTTTTACGCAGAGCTCCTCTGCCGCTTAGCCTCCCCTAAATACGCCCGACTTTTAATCACCGCGGTCATTCAACTGATACGGTGGACTTTTAATTACCGCGGACGAGGACGGGGCAGCCGGAGGCCGTGGGGTCGGCGGGTCGAGGATGAAGAAACGGTTTTGTTAGGGGGAACGTCGGGAGTGTTGGGACGGGTTTCGGCTCCGGGCTCGCTGTGTGATGTCGGGTCTCAGGCTTTTGCTATCATGTTAGTTTGCAGCTTCTGAAACTTTGGCTGAGATGTTAAGGGTTACGAACAGAAAGCAAAATACAGTCTAATACACTGTAGAGCCAAAAGTATTTGGACACATGAGCATGAGCTTGTCCAGCATCTGATTTCAAAAACTAATGCTGTTAAAACAGTGTGATCTTTTCAGCTAGAACGACAGAAGAGGCTTCTCACAAGACTTTAAAGTTTGTCTGTGGGAATTTGTGCCTGTTCACTCACAAAGTGTTGATGTTCCTTATAAATCAAGTAATTGAGCAATTGTTGTGGCTAAAACATGTGAATCCAAAAATGAAAAAGGGCGTCCCGATATTTTTGTACCTTTTAGAGTTGTGGTGTGTCTGGAGCTTAACCTGAAGCCCTGAGTGCAAGGCAGAAGCACATCCTGAATATCATTACAGGGTACTATGTGAGCCAATCCACCTTTTGCATGTTGTTTAGGAGATAGGGGTGAATCTGAAGGATGCCCTCACACAGACACGGGGAGATTATGGGTCATTTTACACTCCTGAGAACAGGGCATGTCTAAATTCTTAGACACCTTAAAATGCTCCTAATGAGGTGCCTTAATTCTGACTTACTCACTCATTAGGGTCGCGGGGGGTGCTGGAGCCTATCCCAGCTTTTCAATGGGCGCAAGGCACACAGTAACACCCTGGACGGGGCGCCAGTCCATCACAGGGCAGACACACATATAAACACACACACACACACCTATTGGCACGGGGAGAACAGGACAGAAAGGACCTGGACCGCCCCACCTGGGGATTGAACCCAGGACCCTCTTGCTGTGAGGTGATAGTGCTTCCCACCGAGCCACCGTGCCGCCCCTTAATTCTGACTTAGTTCGTAATTCTGGTGAGTGTGGGAGGAGGAGGAATCGGTCGTGTCTGACAGACTGAGAGACGCTTATGTTCCGGATTTAGCTCCATCTAGTCTCCACCTTTTTGGAGAGGAAGAAGATTTTCATGTGATAATGATGTGAAAGCAGCGGCGCATCAGTGGCTACGAGCTCAACCAACAATATTTTTTGTTGACGGCATTAAAAAGTTGGTACGACGCTGGAAAAATGCATCGGAAGGCGACGATGTAGAAAAGTGATGGAACTTATGTTTAAAATTCTTAATAAATAGAGTTAAAAAAGTGCTGGAACTTTTGAAGAACCCTCGTATGAGAGTCTAGAGTGTTCTCGCCCCCAGGTACCGACCGCAAACACGACGATCCTGTAAAAGATAAAAAACTTAATCTCGCTCTTCGGGAGCAGAATATCTGAATCTAAGGTGGATGTGATGGTGCAGTGGAGCAGGCGGGTGCACCAAGGGGGAGTCGCTGCAATTAATTAAGTGTGTGTTTGCGGGCGAGTGTGTGTGTGTGTGTGTTTGTGCGAGGACACAGAGGAGTCACTTAATTAATTAAGTCACGGATTTGTGCGGAGGCTAATAAGATGACTTTATTGCATATGCACGGCCCGTGTTTACAGTCAAACATGATATTCTGCACGGCGACGGAGCTGCAGGAGAGAGAGACGATGTGTAGATCTGCTGGTGTGTAGCGTACCTGTGTGTGTGTGTGTGTGTGTGTGTGTGTGTGTGTGTGTGTGTTTGATACGGTGTGTGTCACCGCATGTTCGATAGGCTATAGCGCAGCACCTCTAGTGCTTCAATAATTAGCTTGATTGCGCCACAGCTGGCGGCGTTAGTCAACATCGTATTTCAGCGGCGTTTTCATGACAAAGTGGTGCCACGCGGTCTGTGATGTATTTAGCGGGACCGTGTACGTACGATTTACTTTCCACCCCCCACGTTTACCTCGTTCCTATTATTCCTGCCATGATCATGCACTGTATTCATAACATGTACCTACAGGGAATTCAGGACTGTAGGGGCCGGGGTGTAAATACACACGACATTTTTGACTAACTGTTTCCCCCGACCGACATTCTCAGCTATTTTGCTGGCAAGAAATGGTCATTATGACCAACGTTGTGTCCGAAATCGCATACTTCGCATACTGCACACTTGCGTCCTGAAAGAACGTACTGCTTAACCGGCCGAGCAGTGCACACTGCCTCCAATTTATTACGTAGTGTTTAAGTATGCGGGCGGCACGGTGGCTTAGTGGGTAGCACTGTCGCTACTCAGCAAGAAGGTCCTGGGTTCGATCCCCAGGCGGGGCGGGGCGGAGTTTGCATGTTCTCCCCATGTCTGTGTGGGTTTCCTCGTGGAGCTTCGGTTTCCTCCCACAGTCCGAAAACATGCAGTCCAGTTAATTGGATACACTGAATTGCCCTATAGGTGAACGGGTGTGTGTGTGTGTGTGTGTGTGTGTGTGTGTGTGTGTGTGTATGTGTGTCTACCCTGCGATGGACTGGCGCCCCGTCCAGGGTGTTACTGTGTGCCTTGTGCCCTGATTGGATAAGCAGATAAGAAAATGAATGAATGTTTAAGTCTGCGATTTAGGACGCAGCCCAAGTGAATCTTGAGGAATAATAAACATAATATACAGACGAGTATCGGGACGCCCCTTCTAATATCTAATTCACCCACAACAGTTGCTAAAAAGTGTAATAAACAATAATATATTGCAGCAACAGTTTAGGGAAGGCCCTTTCCTGTTCCAGTCCTGTCCTCAACCCCACTCAACAGCTCTGGAATGAACCGGAACATCAACTGAGCCTTTCTCGCCCGACATCAGTGCCCAGCCACACAAGTGCTCTCATCTTCTGACATACAGGGCACAAGTTCTCACAGACATGCTCCAAAGTCTTAGAACATGTCACACACAGGTGACTCTATTTGAATATTGTTTGTTTTTGAAATGATGTGCTTTTAACTGTACACAGGAATCCCTAAACCTGCACACACACACACACACACACACAACCCCTTTTTCATTTCATTTATGAAATCCTGCCTGAGCCGCCTCAGTTATTTGTCAGCGATTTCTCATTCTCAGTCGTAGCGCACCCGCGCGTCTCCGTAATAGGAGGCGTCACTACAGAGCCCCGCCGCACCTCCATCCTAATGCGCCGCCATCGATATTGCAATCCAGTTTTATATCCAAAAACACAATTACATAACGGACGCTCCTCGCCACGGCGGCCGAATGCTAAACGAAATAACGGCGCTGGGGTTTTACTGCTGATGTAACGTTTATGTTTGTTTTACTCTTAATATATACAATGGATTTAAGGCTTTTTGTACAGACACTGACTTGCATTGCATCAGTTCAGGCTGGAATAAACTGGAAAAAAGGACAGAAACACTTGTATTAAATACACGGTAGCTTTACTGTAGCTGCCTGTTAGACTCACACAGCTCCATGCTCCACAATATTAACCAGATTAGACTGCATTTACAAAGACATTCTGTCATCTCACAGCAAAAGGGGCGTGGGTTAAGTGACTTACAGTATTGTGACAGTATATTGTCTAAGCAATTGAGGGTTAAGGGCCTTGCTCAAGGGCCCAATAGAGGCAATCTGGCAGTGGTGGGGTTTGAACTAGCGACCTTTTGATTACTAGTCCAGTACCTTAACTGCTAGGACACAAGTGGTTTCCTCCCACAAGTCCAAAGATGTCCAGTCAGGATAAGTGGAGCTACTACAAATTGCCCTAAAAGTGTGTGTGTGTGTGTGTGTGTGTGTGTGTGTACTGTGATAGACTGGTGACCTGTCCGGGGTGTTACCTGCCTTTCGCCCAGTGAATCAGACCCCCCGTGACCTTGACCAGGTTAAAGTGGTGGTAAAACAGACCATAAATGAATGAATGGAAACAGTTAAACTTACATTAAACTAGCTTAACTTACTAATTACAAGGGTGTCCACATACATTTGCCACGTCTCATAAAATTAAGTAGATATTATAAATTACAAACAATCAACAACATCCTAAGACTTTGATTCCTCCTTCACCACACTTCACAGCTGCCACTTTGCATTCTGAAACCGAGATTTGTTGGGATCATAAGATTGATGAATCACAAGGGTGTCCACATACATTTGGCCACGTCTCGAAAGTTTCACTTCAGTCGGCTGCAGAATTGGACTCGGTGTCGCCGCGTTACTCAAACTTAGTTTTAAAGATAGTGCCGAGGTCAGCGGTGTCGGTGCAGGATTAAATCCTGATGATGCCACGGGGCAGGGCTGACGAGCGTGAACGAGATGCCCGAGACAATTTAATGCAATCACAGATTACGCTGCAGGACCAATGTACCAATCTACACCCCCCTCACACACACACACACACACACACACACACACACACACATACAGACATACACGAACATACACGGCAGATTGTATTGGTGGTAAATCCAGGAGTATATGAAGCAAGGACACCCACACAATGAGGAGATAAGCTGAAGGGATATTATATCCTCGGCTCCTGAATCCCAGCTCCAGGTTATCAGTTCCCACCGCACCGCTTTTAATTCGCCGCCCAAAATCAGCGAGACCTCAAATGCCACCCGGCCGGGGTGTGTGTGGATTCATCCTCTCACTCGTCACGATGACATTTCGTTCCCGGTGACACAGTTTCCTCACGTGTAGCTTAATCCTCGCATCGACGTGCATCTGTTCTATATGCATCAGTCTCATTTGCATGGCGGTGATTATGCAGCAGCGAGCCGACAAGCGAGCGAACGCTAAAATCTGATGACATTTTATAGAGATTACGTCCGTGCATCTGTCAGCGTGCGGTTCGAGCCGGAGCTGAGCAGCAGGTACGAGTTTATTGCCACAGAACAGTGGACTTAATTAAAGATGACATAAGAACCTGATCATGTCTGGAGAAGATACCACATGCATTTCAATTAGTCATTAATAACACAGACAGAAAATAACGCAAAGCGCACTTCTTTTAACGCTATTTATTATCATTTATTATTTCTACATACATTTCTACCAATATATTTTTCCAGCATCATACCACCTTTTTAAAACCGTCAGCGAATAATGTATGTGGTTGAGCTCGTAGCCACTGATGCGCCACTGCTTCCACATCATCATCACATGAAAATCTTCTTCCCCTTAAAGCTTCTCTGAGCATCCAAAAAGGTGGAAATCAGATGGAGCTAAATCCGGACTATAAACGTCTCTCGGTCTCTCAGACACGAGCGATTACTCCTCCTCCCACCCTCACCGCTTCCAACCGCATGTGGACGTGGATAGAAATTGAACCCGTACGTCTGGGATCGTTGTACTGTGCTGCACTCTTGCTACCAGCTGTGCCACAGTGCTTCAAGCTATATATTATTTGTCCCCGTATTTAGGCGTCGCCACAGCAAATCTGGTACTTATACCAGTCTTATACCAGTATGTGGACACCTGACCAGGAGCATTTCAGAAACCGGAAACAGCAGGAAAACGAGACCAAAACCTAATAAAAATAAACCAGCCAATAAAGCAATCCTCTGTGGTTGAGTGTTAGTAGGATTTTAAATAAATTCTGTATGCTGGTGTCTCAGAGCCGTAAAGACGGGAACACGCTGCGATCGTAAGCCTGAGCTGAAAACTCTTCATTACTTTCTCAAGAAACAAGAAAAGTTCCCGAATATCACCGGCACAACAACTTGGGGCTTCACTAAATATTTTTGATTTGATTATGAAATCTAACCGCCTGCAGTAATCTCCGATACCGACAGACAAGCAAACGTGCTAAAAAGGATTATACTGACTGACATTTTTATGAAACGCTTGATTTCCCTGCCGTCTGCAGTGGCGTCTCTCGGAGCTTTAATTACCTCCGGCTATAGTTTATCAGTTTAGCTCGATCGGGCTCGACGCGGCCGTCCGGTCGCTCGGCGTTCGCAGGGCGGCGAGGCTGATTAGGAAAGAACCAGCAAGGTGGACAGCGATGCTTTTAATGAGCTGCCTTGAGGTTGGGAGTGATTTAGCGGGTGTTAAATTTTTCAGACTCGCCATGAGGCTAGCTCTTTGCTGTCATGCTAGAGGATTGCTCGCCTTCATTTATTAATGCGTCTCATTATCACGCGAGTCCTCGGCGAGGGAAGCCTGCGCGGCGGCGTAGCCATTAGTTCGAACGCTGCTTCAGTCTACCGTGTGTGTGTGTGTGTGTGTGTGTGTGTGTAGATTTACAGCAGGATGGATAGCGCACGAGCGTCAACGTTTTATTTGTATTCATTGCATTCCTGACATCAATATAATATACACGTGGTCACGTAGCCCAATGAACCGCCGCTAAATCAGTCATCAGATTCTGAATGTGATATGATTCTGTTCCCGCGACCCAACATCACACAACAAACCACGACAAGATCGAACAAACTAATATTTACTGCAAAGCTAAAGCTAACAGCGCTTCGTTAATCCATGTGGACGCTGCGCATCACATTTTGTTGACAAGTGCTAGCTGTAATGTCAAAGGAGCCGCGTGTAGTGGACGAGGGATTCGTCAGCAGGCTTAATACACTCAACCTTAACAGTGCTTTGCTCACCAGCAGAATAAAGTCGTGTACAATGGAGTACCAGATACAAAAACATGCAGCGTGTTTCATTAATAAATAATACAAAAGTATTCGGACACCTTTTAAAAATCTGGCGTGAGAGAATAATGTTAATTTACACTAGAAGTATTAATACATAATCAAATACTACTTAGAAAATGTAGATTTGGGCGCCCAGGTGGCACAGCAGGATATTCCGCTAGCACACCAGTGCCGAGATTCTGAACTCCTCGATTCAAAACTCGGCGTTGCCTTCGGTCAGCTGGGCGCCATCTAGCGGCCATAATTGGCAGTGCCTGCAGCAGACACGGTTTTGCTAGGGCGGGTTGACCGGACTATGTGGGTGGGGTCTTCAAGCGCTGCTCTTATATTTTGAGATCATTGTGGTGTTCTTTAAGTTTAAGAACAGAGGAGTCTTGTGTTAGTGCTAGTGTGCTAGTGTTTTTGCTGTTTTTCTAAAATCTTTGGTGAATTTCTTGCAGGCCAGAAACGTTGTTCTTGGTCTTGGTTCACCTAGAAACCTTGATCTTGGTTCACCTAGAAATCTTGATCTTGGTTCACCTAGAAATCTTGGTGTTGGTTCACCTAGAAACCTTGTTCTTGGTCTTGGTTCACCTAGAAACCTTGATCTTGGTTCTGCTAGAAATCTTGGTCTTGGTTTACCTAGAAACCTTGGTCTTGGTTCTCCTAGAAATCTTGGTCTTGGTTCACCTAGAAACGTTGGTCTTGGTCTTGGTTTACCTAGAAACCTTGATCTTGGTTCTCCTAGAAATCTTGGTCTTGGTTCACCTAGAAACATTGGTCTTGGTTCTCCTAGAAATCTTGGTCTTGGTTCACCTAGAAACCTTGGTCTTGGTCTTGGTTCACCTAGAAACCTTGATCTTGGTTCTCCTAGAAATCTTGGTCTTGGTTCACCTAGAAACATTGGTCTTGGTTCTCCTAGAAATCTTGGTCTTGGTTCACCTAGAAACGTTGGTCTTGGTCTTGGTTTACCTAGAAACCTTGATCTTGGTTCTCCTATAAATCTTGGTCTTGGTTCACCTAGAAACATTGGTCTTGGTTCTCCTAGAAATCTTGGTCTTGGTTCACCTAGAAACCTTGGTCTTGGTTCACCTAGAAACCTTGATCTTGGTTCTCCTAGAAATCTTGGTCTTGGTTCACCTAGAAACCTTGTTATTGATCTTGGTTCTCCAAGCACCTTGTTCTTGGTCTTTATTCTCCTAGAAACCAGGCCAGACATGGTTTAAGTTTCCTCCATATGGAGATAATTGCTCTCACTGTGGTTCAGTTAAGTCCTTAAGGCCTGGTAACTACTGTATTATATTATTATATATTTTGCACCATTTCTTCTCCCAGAAATCTTGGCATGGTGTTCCTCTCACGTCTTTTTGATGTCTCATGCTCGTTCTAGATGATGCTGAGGTGCACATAACCCACCGCCAGATTGGTCCCCGAAAAAAAGCCCATGATTGCACCTCTGTGTTCCAGGCTCTGATTCACCCGGCACATCACGCCCTCACCATGCCTCGAGTTTATTCCGTCCACCCTTTCACCCCCTTGTTTCAGTCTTATTATGACCATTATTCATCCCGGGATTGATTTTCTCCGTGTACGCCGCACCGCTCTAACGGCAAAACATTTACTGCTGTAGCAATCGAAACCAGGAAGCTTGTAAAACAGTGCTGAGGGTGGATTTAAGAATGCACACTGTATGTGGACAATATCGATCCTTATAAAAAGAAAAAGGTGGAATTAGCATGTGATTATAAATGCACTCGTAAAAACTGAACTCAGGAGCTGAAAGAGCAGCAAAGCTTCCCTGCAGCAGCTGGATTTACTGCCAGGACATCTAGAGAGAAAATATATATATATTTATATCCACTTCAGTCTTGGTCCTGGTCTTGATTCTTAGAAACCTTGGTCTTGGTGGTTCTCCTAGAAACCTTGATCTTGTTCTTGGTTCTCTTAGAAACCTTGGTCTTGTTCTTGGTTCTCCTAGAAACCTTGTTCTTGGTTCTCCTAGAAACCTTATTCTTGGTTCACCTAGAAACCTTGGTCTTCATCTTAGTTCTCCTAGAAACCTTGGTCTTGGTTCTCCTAGAAGTCTTGGTCTTGGTTCTTTTAGAAACCTTGTTCTTGGTCTTGGTTCTCCTAGAAACCTTGGTCTTGGTTTTCCTAGAAGTCTTGGTCTTGGTTCTTTTAGAAACCTTGTTCTTGGTCTTGGTTCTCCTGGAAGTCTTGGTCTTGGTTCTCCTAGAAACCTTGTTCTTGGTCTTGGTTCTCCTAGAAGTCTTGGTCTTGGTTCTCCTAGAAACCTTGTTCTTGGTCTTGGTTCTCCTAGAAACCTTGTTCTTGGTCTTGGTTCTCCTAGAAACCTTGTTCTTGGTCTTGGTTCTCCTAGATGTCTTGGTATTGGTTCTCCTAGAAACCTTGTTCTTGGTCTTGGTTCTCCTAGGAGTCTTGGTATTGGTTCTCCTAGAAACCTTGTTCTTGGTCTTGGTTCTCCTAGGAGTCTTGGTATTGGTTCTCCTAGAAACCTTGTTCTTGGTCTTGGTTCTCCTAGAAACCTTGTTCTTGATCTTGGTTCTCCTAGAAGTCTTGGTCTTGGTTCTTTAAAAAACCTTTTTCTTGGTTCTCCTAGAAACCTTGTTTTTTGGTCTTGGTTCTTCTCACAGAATTAGTTGTTCGTTTTCCAAACTCAGTTACCCGAGTCGTCTTTTTAGCTGCTTTACATTTCGTCAACTTGAACGTTTTGACTAAGCAATTGCTAACTGAATTGCCGTAGGGTTGCTAGGACACCTCATAGTGCAGATTAACCAGTAAACATGAGACACTTGAACTCTAGTGAATGATTAATGTTAAATCACTAAACACAAACATTAAAGTTTGAATTTCACAGCAAATTGCACATTACAAGAGAAACGGCTCATTTCACGGTCTGTGAATCAGGTCCTTAATTCTAACCGCATGTTATTATTATTATTTTATTATTATATTTATATTCGAGCAGGAAATGATGCGGGGTGACTTGGTAGGAAACAGAATCTCACTCTCACCTCGTCTCACCTCATCGTTTCTGTTTTGGTTGTTTTTTTGTTTCAGCTCCAGTCGAGTGCAGCAGACTTTTCTTTATCAGCGCCGCTGATTGAATCACGTTCAGCTCCAATAAGCGGCGAGCGTGATGGAGGGACGGCTGTGGAGCAGAAATGGGTTAAGTGCTGAGGGTTTAATGGAAGATGGCGTGAGAGATCCTGCACAGCGCTGCTCTGATGATGTGAGTCATGCTGTGTGTTTTTCACTCATACTTTACTATTGGATTATTTTTTATATATTTTATTTTGTGTGTGTGAGTTTATGCTTTATTTTTTCTCTACAGACGCTGTAAATGCGCTCACTCGCTCATGTAAGAAGAGCCCTAATAAGCCGTCAGTTTAAAAGGCCACACACTTCAAATATTCCTAAGACCCTAAATAGGACGACGCTGCGAATGAGAATTTACTGTCAGCGTGAAATATTTTGCATACAAACCCGCGAGTCTTTTATCCGCTATCTCCATAATAGAGCCGAATTGTCAGGCAGGTACGAGCAGCGGAAAGCTGGATTCACCAAACCGTTAAATTACAAGGCGGCTGAAATAGCGCCGACGGCTCCCGGCATGATAGGCCAAATATTGTATGAGAACAAAAGCGTGTCTCTTGTCCCCCCCAAAAGATACCTCAGACCCATCAGGCAAAGCGTGGAAGCGTATTCTTCCCCGGACGTATCAAATGTCGCAGTTATAATAAGGACCATTCATCAAACCGATGCCAGCCTTCCAGGGTTCTGGGGAACGCGCCATTCTTCTACAACTCTCTGACCTTCATTAGCATGGCAGCGTCTGGGTTTCTGTACTCACAATGACAATTGCAAAGTACTAATTGCGCCTAACTTTTCACGGAAGAAATGTCGGCGCTGATGCCGCAAAGGTTGCCGTTGTGTTTCTTCCGACGGCGCAAACTGGTGAGTCTCACCGAGCTGGATGTGATTTGATGAGTGAGAATTCTCTGTTCCGGGGTGGCAGGGTGGGTAGCACTGTCACCTCACAGCAAGAAGGTCCGGGGTTTGATTCCCAGGCGTGGCAGTCCAGGTTCTTTTTGTTCGGAGTTTGCATGTTCTCTCCACGTGTCTGTGTGGGTTTCCTTCAGGTCCTCCTGTTTCCTTCTACAGTCCAAAAACATGTAGTCAGGTTAATTGGAGGCACTGAATTGCCCTATAGGTGAATGTGTGTGTGTTTATCCAGGATGTTACTGTGTGCCTTGCACCCATTGAAAAGCTGGGATAGGCTCCAGCACCCCCCGTGACCCTAATTGGATAAGCGGTTAAGCTTGGTGTGGCTCGGTGGGTAGCACTGTTGTCTCAAAGCAAGAAGGTCCTGGGTTTGATTCCCAGGTGGAGCTGTCTAGGTTCTTACTGTGTGGGGTTTGCATGTTCTCCATGTGTCTGTGTGGGTTTCCTTTGGGAGCTCCGGTTTCCTCCTACAGTCCAAAAACATGCAGTCAGGTCAACTGGAGATACTGGTGTCCCCTCTACATGGGTGTGTGTGCCCTGTGATGTACTGGTGACCTGTCCAGGGTGTTTCCTACCTTTCACCCAGTGAATCAGACTCATTGCGACCCTTGATAGGATAAAGCGGAGGTAAAACAGACAGTGAGTACAGCACATGAGCATGAATATTGAAACAGAGCCGTGAAGAACTCATCATGCTCTGAACTTCACCTGTAATAATGAGACGCTTCCCCGAATCTGATATCATGCACTGTTTATCTTCTGATGTACGCGGTTCAAAGCCCAAACTTCCTGCGCTAATTCCCCGTCCCTCCAAACGTCTAAGCGTTCGTTTCTTCTCCGCTCGTGGACCCAAAACGTCAGCTCAGATGAAACGCTCCGTCCCCCGTGTGCATCACTCCCACTCCCTGGAACCCTGCACCCACCCCTCCGATCCTACCTGCGTCTCTTCATCCAGGATGGGAGGTCCGCCTGTCACTTCCACGCCTGCGTTCTCTCCCCGGATTTCTCCCGCGGCCCCGTTCTGCTTCCTCATCTCAGCTTCGTTTGCATATTTATCTTGCATATTTTCACTTCCCGTGGTTTATCAGTCCTAGCTGATTAACGTGATGGAGAGAGGAGTCGGCGTGAGGTTTTCATGTTCAGGAACATTAAATGGAAGTGTAGAAGAATAGCACGCAGCGTATATTAACGTTACAATATTTATTTATTGTTTTTGCAACCTGGCTGGTTGTTATGAGGATTTTAATCATTTTTTTATTTAATTGTCTGATATTCATTGTGCGCTACTGGTGTGCATATTTCGGTCCAAACTGTCACAAACAGACCCATGAGGGTGGCATGAGGACCTGACGTCTTCTAGCGGGACCTGTGCTCACAGCCCAGCACCGTACAGCTCGACTGGTATTCGAGAGAGAACACCAGGATTGGCAGATCCGCCAGGACGCCATCCACCACCTCATAAGGAACACGCCCAGACATGGTATGAGGGTAAGGGGACACTACTGGGTCACAAAATACATCAGATTGTCCAGGTGGCACATCGGGATATTTCGCTGGCACGCCAGAGTGTTCAGAATCTCAGCTCTGCTACTGGTCGACTGGGCGCCAACTAGAGGGCACAATTGGCAGTGCCTGCAGCAGACAAAATTGTCCATCAAGTCTACTGGGTGGGAAAAGGCCGGACTAATAAAGTGGGTTCTGTAGTTTCTTTGAGACAATGACTTGATTCAAGTGATTCATTGTATTTCCTGATGAACTCATAAAAGATCTAAAATTCATGCCGTTTTTTGAAAGGAAATCTGTCAATGTTCCACCGTTTCAATCCTTCAGTCACAGTAAATCATTCAGTCACATTTGCACAAATCATTCGAAACGTACGACTATAAACAAATTTACTTCCCTTACAAGCTCACGTTAGCGTTTGACTTCACGTCTGGCGCTCTTCAGTGAGTCCGAAACGTCTTTTTAAGTTGGTTAGAGCCTGAAGAGGAAAATAAAGAGAAAGAAATGAGGTGTCATTACAGATAATGAGACGTTTGTGACTCTGTGTGTGTGTGTGTGTGTGTGTGTGTGTGTGTGGCTGCACCACCTCAGCATTCGATTATCACACGGTGCACAGTTTGCATGGACACACACACACTTTCTCCAGGTGCCCTGGTGTGTGTGAGGGATTAAAGCAGGTGCCACCGCAGCGTGTTTGTTAACGACGTCTCACATTAAAGAGCTCCGATTTCCCATCATCACTCTCTCCACGCTGTACTTGTTCATCAGAAGAAACTCTTTTCACGTACATGATGTGAGGCCCCCATGGCTCAGAATCCCAGTTTAAAGTGTTGGGTTGAGTACTTACCAGAGCTCTGTGTAGGTGACTGGAGTCAATTTAGAACTCGCTTTGTGCTCAGGGATGTAATCGTGCTGAAAGAGAAAGGGGACTTCCCCAAACTGTTGCCACAATGTGTATCAAAAAGTGGATCCTTTACCTTTATATCATTTTGTACACCTGTTATGGATGTGGCAGAAACAACTACATGTAATTATTAGGAGGGCCGTCCACATACTTCCATCCATGTAGTGTATTAAATTTTATGATTATTTTTTTTTTTATTCTTGGTTGATGTGGAGTGTGTTTTATTTATTTATTCGGTCACAAAATGATCAGGAACCCATCCGTGTACACACAGCGTCCTCTCTCTAAACCATCTCCGGCACCTTCAACAGAACGGACGTTTTCACGAGTCTCAGTGGGAGATGGACACTTCTAAGAAAGTAAAACCTCATTTAGACACATTTTCCCCCAATCCACACTCTCCTAATTACTGTCTGGGCCATTAAATCCCAGTGGTGTTGGACATAACGATCAGTAAATAGCCTCCGAACGTCGCAGCCCCCTGTTTTGTTTAACTGTGGGTGAAACTATTTAAAAGTCACTGTGGTTTAAGTAGGAATCAGAATGGCATTTTAAATGAGACTCCTGCGAGTCTGAGATAAAAATATAATAAGGGTTTTAACGTCGTAAATAATTCAGCTTTATGTGAAACGTGCACATCAGATATTCCACATAAAGAGTAAAAGAATCTAAACAAACAAGCTGCTTCAGCAGTTAAACTCATCTAGTTTCAATTATTAACATTAGTATTATTATTCATTCATTCATCGTCTGCCACCGCTTTATCCTGGTCAGGGTCCCGGGGGGGGGGGGGACCCTGACCAGGATAAAGCGGTGGCAGACGATGAATGAATGAATAATAATACTAATGTTAATTAGTACAATACACTGAGCGAAAGGTAGGAAACCCCCTGGACAGATCACCACTCCATCATAGGGCAAACACAAACACTCCTATGGACAGTTTAGTATCTCCAGTTAACCTGACAGTCTTTGGACTGTGGGAGGAAACCCACACTCTGAAATAGGGAGAACATGCAAACTCCACACAGAAAGGACCCGGGCCACTCCACCTGGGAATCGAACCCAGGACCTTCTTGCTGTGAGGCGACACTGCTACCCACCGAGCCATCATGTCTATTATTATCATTAGTAGTAGTAGAAAGTGTGCATATACGCTTCACTCTTTCATTAAAGGCATACACATAGATTTGAAGTGTGAGCTTTGCATCCTCTCGTGGCACATGTGACTCACCCTAACAGCTAATTAGATGCTGCCAGGCTTGCTGGGTTACCAGGCAACAGCACCAGGGAGGCATCGGTGAGATTAGCAGGTTGGTGCTGCCCCCGAACTCCGGATCCTCAGCAGGTTCCTGTTTTCACTCTGCAGCTGTGAGGACCAGAGATGAAGACTTCTACACCCTCTACACCTTCTGCTGCTGTGAGAGGACGGGGAGCGCGTGCTCGACCCCTGACTGTGAGCGCCCCGCCATCTCCGGCTACACGAATACGACGAAAAATAAAGTTCCAACGATCTATTTTTCACTTTTTATTATTTAGATATTTTTTTATTTGTTCCTAACAAGTGAAATATACAGATGGTCGTGGAAGAAAAATAGCAGAATTAATGAGTGAGGAAATGTAATGAGTGCAGATGCTGCAGACAGGTGTAGTGCATATTCAATTAAGCAATTAACTCCTCACCACGATTCCTGGTACGTCTAAAAACAGCTCAGTTTAAACAGGACTAGGAAAAGATCTTAGTGACTAAACCTAGGGTTTGTTATTGGGTTAGAAGCCTGGAATAAAAACTTCAAGCGGTGCGGTGTCAGTTACTTTTATTATTTTGAACACAGCACGGTGACATGTTGCATGCTTAGGGTTGCAGTTTGCCGCTGACCTTTTCAAAGCTCCTCCAGTGAGACAAACTGTTTGATACGAGGCGGTAAAATCGTCTCAGGCTGTACAAACAAAGCTTAACATGACTTATTACGAATTTCATTAGTGGAGGAACTTATGAGCAGTAATAATAAAGAGGAGTTTAGTGCTCCTGTCTCCTTCTTTTAATACATTAAACCACGTTAAGCTTTCATTTGAACCAGAAGCGTTTTAGACTCTGGGAGAAGCTGATTCTGATTCTCACAAATTCTCAGAAGCTTAAGCTGTAACACAAGTTTAAAAGTGAAACAGGGAGGAAAATCCAGATAAACACAGATACACGTGGAGCTGTAACCCTGGATCTGACGCTTATTCCACACAAATGCAGTTGCAGCACACGAATCCAGCCACTCTGTTCTCCTGAAGCACATGTTGATGTGCCACACCCCTCTCTCCAGGAGCACGAATGATCCTTAGCTGCTCCTCCTTTCAGGTGTAATGCTCATGGCATTTAATGGAGCAGCAGTGGATCCTTCAGTGGAGACTATTTTGGTTTGACTTGTCATGATTTTGGTATGGTATGCTATGCTCTTGTCTAGTCAAGTCCATGCTCTTGTTCATGCTCCAAAGTCTTGTTAAGTGTTGTTCATGTTTAGTGTTAGCTTAGCTTATGGTCTAGTATAGGTCAGTCAGTTCATGTTTAGTTGTCCTGTTAGCCCATTCGTTACAAATCAATGAGTCTTGTGTAACCCGTACTTACCTCCTGTCCTGTCATAAATGGAACCAAAGGTGTAAAATATGATGTTAAAATCCTAATAAATAAATTCTGTCTGTTTTTATTGATATTATGAATCTATTTGTCGCTGTGGATCTACATTTCTGTAAAAGTGACACAGAAGACAGCACGTCTCTTGTGTGCCATGTCAGCCGGCTGGTTATTTCTATCACTAAATGATGTGAAATGTGTCAGAGAAATATACAGTCGGGGCCAAAAGTCTGACAGCAGCTGTGAAAATGCTTCGTCTTTGCATTTTATTCCCAGAATTTAAATTTAATACAATGTTTTTTGGTTTTTTTTCATTACAGATGAAATGAAACTGCTGCTACGTACACAAACACACATACTGCATAACTGAACCTTTACAATGACTGCTGTGTGTCTGCTGCTGTTATTTATTCTTTTCGTTGTGTACAGTAACTAGTTTTAGCTTTATTAGTTTTTAGTTAGTATTTTAGGTTAGTTTAGTTTTAGTAGTTCTAGTTTGTCTAAGTTTCTATTTTTTATTGCTGCCTTAGTTTATTTTTATATTTTGTATATAACAAGTTTTATATTATAAACGTTTTATACCTTTTATTCTGTTAGTTTAATTGATGTTCATGGCTCAATGGTTAAGGTACTGGACTACTAATCAAAAGGTTGCCGGTTCTAGCCCCACCTCTGCCAAGTTGCCAGTGTTGGGCCCCTGAGCAGGGCCCTAAACTCCTTAATTGCTCAAAATGTATTCAATCAAAATTGTAAGTCTTTGGAAAAAAGCGTCTGCTAAATTGTGGAAGCTGTAGCCTAGTGGTTAAGGTACTGGACTAGTAATGGAAGAGTCTCTGGTTCAAGCCCCACCACTGCCCTGTTACTGTTGGGCCCTGTGAGAAAGGCCCTTAACCCTGAATTGCTTGGACAATTTACTGTCACAGTAGTGTAAGTCGCTTTGGATAAAAGCGTCCGCTAAATGCCGAGAATGTAAATGTAATGGAACCAAATGTTCTAGCATTCTTGCATCCAAGATCCAAGATAGGGCAGCTGTAGCCTAGTGATTAAGGTACTTGACTAGTAATCGAAAGGTTGCTGGTCCAAGCCCCTTGAGCAAGGCCCTTAACCCTCAATTGCTTAGACAATATACTATCATGGTACTGTAATTTCCACTACATCCCTTACATCTGTCAGAGCTGAATTAGCTCTAAGCTGGAACTCATCATCTAAACAAAACTGCACATAAAATAATGAGTATTATTATATTCTATTATTTAGCTTGACAAAATACTGATAATTCCACTAAGAAAAAATATTACTATCCCAATTCATTACCTTTTTATTCTTTAAAGAATTTATGATGGATCATGTCAGATTAATCCCGTCTGCTATACGTGGCAGTTGTGACATCAATAAACCCAGAGACAGAAAACAGAAGCGAAGTGGCAAAATATTAAACACGTATCAAAGCGCTAATGTGACGTTCAGGTGGCTTTCCCAGAACTAGCTTGTTAGACGTTAATAGAACATTGTTCGGAATGATTGAAGGCTAGTAGGCGGTTATTAGCATTAAGCAGTTGAAGTTTCGCTCCCAGCGAGCTGTCATCCGTTATTAGTTAGATTAGAGAGCTATTAATTTTGGTGAAGTGCTACTTACAGAAGCGATTCTTCCTCTGCGTCAGCCAACCTGAGTATCAAAGTACAAAAAAGAAATGATTTTAAGCTTTATGCTCGTTTTTCTGCGTAGTTCCTGCCAGTGTTTTCTGCTGAACAAAAGGAAATGAAAGGAAATACATTATAATCATCAGGAGTGAGTGTGTGAGTGTGTGGGTGTGTGAGTGTGAGTAAGTGTGTGGGTGTGTGAGCGAGTGTGTGAGTGAGTGTGTGGGTGTGTGAGTGAGTTAGTGAGTGTGTGAGTGTGTGTGTGTGAGTAAGTGTGTGGGTGTGTGAGCGAGTGTGTGAGTGAGTGTGTGGGTGTGTGAGTGAGTTAGTGAGTGTGTGAGTGAGTGAGTGTGTGAGTGAGTAAGTGTGTGGGTGTGTGAGTGAGTTAGTGAGTGTGTGAGTGAGTGAGTGTGTGAGTGAGTAAGTGTGTGAGTGAGCGAGTGAGTGTGAGTGAGTGAGTGTGAGTGAGCGAGTGTGAGTGAGTGAGTGAGTGTGAGTGAGTGTGAGTGAGTGAGTGAGTGAGTGTGTGAGTGTGTGAGTGAGTGAGTGAGTGTGAGTGAGTGTGAGTGAGTGAGTGAGTGAGTGAGTGTTTAAGTGAGCGAGTGAGTGTGTGAGTGTGTGAGTGAGTGAGTGAGTGAGCGAGTGAGTGTGAGTGAGTGTGTGAGTGAGTGAGTGAGTGTTTAAGTGAGCGAGTGAGTGTGTGAGTGTGTGAGTGAGTGAGTGAGTGAGCGAGTGAGTGTGAGTGAGTGTGTGAGTGAGTGAGTGAGTGTTTAAGTGAGCGAGTGAGTGTGTGAGTGTGTGAGTGAGTGTGTGAGTGTGTGAGTGAGTGTGTGAGTGTGTGAGTGTGTGAGTGAGTGTGTGAGTGAGTGAGTGAGTGTTTAAGTGAGCGAGTGAGTGTGTGAGTGTGTGAGTGAGTGAGTGAGTGAGTGAGCGAGTGAGTGTGTGAGTGTGTGAGTGAGTGAGTGAGCGAGTGAGTGTGAGTGAGTGTGAGTGAGTGAGTGAGCGAGTGAGTGTGAGTGAGTGTGAGTGAGTGAGTGTGTGAGTGTGTGAGTGAGTGAGTGAGTGTGTGAGTGTGTGAGTGAGTGTGTGAGTGTGTGAGTGTGTGAGTGAGTGTGTGAGTGAGTGAGTGAGTGTTTAAGTGAGCGAGTGAGTGTGTGAGTGTGTGAGTGAGTGAGTGTGAGTGAGCGAGTGTGAGTGAGTGAGTGAGTGAGTGAGTGAGCGAGTGAGTGTGAGTGAGTGTGTGAGTGAGTGAGTGAGTGTTTAAGTGAGCGAGTGAGTGTGTGAGTGTGTGAGTGAGTGAGTGAGTGTGTGAGTGAGTGTGAGTGAGTGTGTGAGTGAGTGAGTGAGTGTTTAAGTGAGCGAGTGAGTGTGTGAGTGTGTGAGTGAGTGAGTGAGTGTGTGAGTGTGTGAGTGAGTGTGTGAGTGTGTGAGTGTGTGAGTGAGTGTGTGAGTGAGTGAGTGAGTGTTTAAGTGAGCGAGTGAGTGTGTGAGTGTGTGAGTGAGTGAGTGAGTGAGTGAGCGAGTGAGTGAGTGTGTGAGTGTGTGAGTGAGTGTGTGAGTGTGTGAGTGTGTGAGTGAGTGTGTGAGTGTGTGAGTGTGTGAGTGAGTGTGTGAGTGAGTGAGTGAGTGTTTAAGTGAGCGAGTGAGTGTGTGAGTGTGTGAGTGAGTGAGTGTGAGTGAGCGAGTGTGAGTGAGTGTGTGAGTGTGTGAGTGAGTGTGTGAGTGTGTGAGTGTGTGAGTGAGTGTGTGAGTGAGTGAGTGAGTGTTTAAGTGAGCGAGTGAGTGTGTGAGTGTGTGAGTGAGTGAGTGTGAGTGAGCGAGTGTGAGTGAGTGAGTGAGTGAGTGAGTGAGCGAGTGAGTGTGAGTGAGTGTGTGAGTGAGTGAGTGAGTGTTTAAGTGAGCGAGTGAGTGTGTGAGTGTGTGAGTGAGTGAGTGAGTGTGTGAGTGAGTGTGAGTGAGTGTGTGAGTGAGTGAGTGAGTGTTTAAGTGAGCGAGTGAGTGTGTGAGTGTGTGAGTGAGTGAGTGTGTGAGTGTGTGAGTGAGTGTGTGAGTGTGTGAGTGTGTGAGTGTGTGAGTGAGTGTGTGAGTGAGTGAGTGAGTGTTTAAGTGAGCGAGTGAGTGTGTGAGTGAGTGAGTGAGTGAGTGAGTGTGTGAGTGAGTGAGTGAGTGTTTAAGTGAGCGAGTGAGTGTGTGAGTGAGCGAGTGAGTGTGTGAGTGAGTGTGTGAGTGAGTGAGTGAGTGTTTAAGTGAGCGAGTGAGTGTGTGAGTGTGTGAGTGAGTGAGTGTGTGAGTGAGTGAGTGAGCGAGTGAGTGTGTGAGTGAGTGAGTGAGTGAGTGAGTGAGTGTTTAAGTGAGCGAGTGAGTGTGTAAGTGAGCAAGTGTGTGTGTGAGTGAGTGAGTGTGTGAGTGAGTTAGTGAGTGAGTGAGTGAGTGAGAGTGTGTGAGTGAGTCAGTGCACCCACACCCACTGGCACCAGCATCGCGTGCCCAGATTTGGAGAACACGTCTGCTGGCTGGACGTGAACCTGCAGGACGGTCATTTCATCCCTGTTGTGATGCGTCTCCTCCGTCTCGTCAGGCCTTTCGAGGCTAATTAAAGCGAAGAGCAGCTTTACGGCTCGGCTCCCTCCTGTCACTTCCACTCGCCGGCCCGGTCCGTGACTTTCACCTTGAGGGATCGGTGCCTGTTAGTCACGGCTCTCCCGGCGACGGACTGAACCGGAATCTTGTTTAGCTCGCGGTTGAAAACCTTCCACTCTTTCACTCGGAATCTCTGCAGGCTGAACAGGCGAGCTTCTGATCATCTCTGACAAACCGAGTGAACTCTGAAACACAAAAATCGAGCAGACACGAGGGTCGAGGGTAACGAGAGAACGAGGATTTTTGGTTCCATACAGACGCATTTCAGTTGAGTAGTGAGGTTAAAGTAAAGGTTACATACACTTACACCGATCAGCCATAACATTAAAACCACCTCCTTGTTTCTACACTCACTGTCCATTTTATCAGCTCAGCACTTTGTAGTTCTACAATTACTGACTGTAGTCCATCTGTTTCTCTACATGCTTTGTTAGCCCCCTTTTACCCTGTTCTTCAATGGTCAGGACCCCCACAGGACCACCACAGAGCAGGTATTATTTAGGTGGTGGATCATTCTCAGCACTGCACTGACACTGACATGGTGGTAGTGTGTTAGTGTGTGTTGTGCTGGTATGAGTGGATCAGACACAGCAGCGCTGACGGAATTTTTAAACACCTCACTGTCACTGCTGGACTGAAAATAGTCCACCAAACAAAAATATTCAGTTATTCACTCGTTACTCCCTTATTATTCAGTCAGATTATCACTAAGAATTAAGGCGCCTCAGTAGGAGCATTTTAAGGGATCTAAGAATTTAGACACGCCCTCTTCTCAAGAGTGGAAGATAAAATTTATCTAGTGTAAAATTCTATATGGAGTTAAAATCTTTAAAATTAAAATTTTTAATTGGCTGCTTCAGCAGTATTTTATTAAAATATATTTTACTATACATTTACATTTACATTTTCTGCATTTAGCAGACGCTCTTATCCAGAGCGACTTACAGAAGTGCTTCCATAGTAAACATTTCATTTCTCAAGTTTTAGTAAACAACAGTCAAAGAACACAACTCTGCAGAAAATAAATATAACGACCGTACGACGTGTTATTAAGTTCATTTCACATTCATCCCAATTGATTTGGCAGCTTTTTATACAGAACACAACGTCCCGACTGTACCTACAAACGCCGGAACAGATTGTGGATTTAACGTGAGCGCATTTATCGCAAAGTTTACGTCTTAATTTAATGCCAACTTGGATTTTCTGTGCCAAGTGAAAATGCACTCGGCGTCACCCTTATATCAAAACAACAGCCCGTCAGAGGTGTTATTGAGCGGCTGCTTCAGGACTCCAGAAATCTGACGAGTCCTTGGTTTGTTAGGTGATCAAATGGGCGAGAGACAAAATAAATAAATAAATAAATACATAAAAAATGCGAGTTCATGATTTATTCCTCCTGATGAATCGACTCGAAGTTTAAAAAGCCTTGAGATGAATGCAGGAAAGTTTTACATCTATTTTTTATATTTATTACAGCCTTCAAATAAATGTTCTGCACGTATTGAACATCTTTGCAGCCGATGATGCAGAATGCCAACTAAAACAATTCTGTAGATTAAAGTTTCAGAAGAAAAAAGGATTCATTTTACACGGTTAGGAGAAATAAAAAAGTGCATGTAAGGGTTGAATTAATGTGAAGAAATGTGAAGAAATGTGCATTCATCTCGGTAACGGAGCTGCAATCTAATTTTAACCAATCATAATTCAGGCGGCTCCCCGGTCCCTCATTATTCGTCTCCTTTCATTTCTCCTCCTCTGCCATTTTTTTTACTTTATTTCTTTAACGGCCTGACAGGACTGTGGCCTCATCTGGCTGTAACTACATCACATCAGATCTTGTATTCACACACAGTGTCCAGGTTAAAAGGAAATGTGTATCATGTCAGTTTGGGGAATTCAAGGATTTCTGCCACTCTCCCTTCTGCATGTTAAAATGTTCACAAATTTGACTTTATATTTTTTATATAAAAAATAAATCAAAATATTTATTCAGTGTCTGTTCTACCATCGCATTGTCCTGGTCAGGGTCACAATAGGTCCGATTTATTGTGCAAAAGGCAGGAAACACCCCAGACAGGTCGCCAATCCAGTCATCACAGTCTTAGGACTTCTGGGAGAAAACCGGAGCACCCGTAGGAAACCCACATGGACCCACTTCATTAGGTTAAAGTGCCATCAGATTAAAATCTCTAAATATTAAATGTGCATTTGTGTGTGTAGAAAGTTTCTAAGGTCGTTGAACTTTGTGGTGATTATGTATCTACAGCTGCTGACATCTGTGCATCTGTGTGAACATAAATAGAGCAAGTTTTTTTATGCGGCAATTAAATTAAGCCTCGATCATGGTGATGAGAACGTCTGTGCTGTGAAGAAATGATACCGAGCATGTCGCAGATGTACATGAGCATCACTGAGGCCATTTCTAAGCAACTACAGGCACAAGATCTGTAGGTACAAAGTACATGGAACAGTAGACGTGATGCCAAGTGCTGAAAAGCTGTCATTTACACTGAAAGGACATTTTTCAGTTAAACAGATGAAATCCAGGATCCACAAACACATTTCACTGGAACATGCAAGACTGTACACAGTTGAGCAAGCTTCACGTTAATGCTTGAGTAAAGTGTAAATCTTGAATGCGTTTGGATGTTACAGCAGTGAGTGAGTCAGTGAGTAAATTAGTGATTCAGTGAGTAAGTCAGTGAGTCAATGAATGAGTTAATGAGTGATTGAGTCAGTAAGTGAGTCAGTGAGTCAGTAAATTAGTCAGTGATTCAGTAAGTCAGTAAGTGTATGAGTGAGTGAGTCAGTAAATAAGTGAATGAGTCAGTGAGTCACTAAGTAGGTAAGTGAGTAAGTCAGTAAGTGATTGAGTGAATAAGTCAGTGAATAAATGAGTGAGTCAGTGAGGCACTAAGTAAGTGAGTGTGTCAGTAAATTAGTCAGTGTGTGAGTGAGTCAGTAAATGAGTTAGTGAGTGATTGAGGCAGTGAACGAGTCAGTAAATAAGCGAGTCAGTGAGTCATTAAATAAGTGAGTGAGTCATTTAATCAGTAAATAAGTAAGTCGGTGAGTAAGTCAGTGAATGAGTCAGTGAGTCAATGAGTGTGTGAGTGATTCAGTGAGTATGTCAGTGAGTGAGTCAGTAAATAAGTGAGTGAATAAGTAAATTACTAAGTGAGTGAGTCAGTAAATGAATCAATAAGTCAATCAGTGTGTGACTGAGTCAGTGAGTGAGTCAATAAATAAGTGAGTGTGTGAGTGAGTCAATGAGTCAGTAAATAAGTGAGTGAATCAGTAAATTACTGAGTGAGTCAGTAAATGAATCAGTAAGTCAATCAGTGTGTGACTGAGTCAGTGAGTGAGTCAATAAATGAGTGTATGAGTGAGTCAATGAGTCAGTAAATAAGTAAGTGAGCGAGTCAGTAAATTAATCAGTAAATCAATCAGTGTGTGAGTTATTGAATCAGTAAATAAGTAAGTCAGTGAGTCAGTGAGTGAGCAACAAGTATTTACAAGTGGTAAAGGAACCAGTGCAACCTTGACCAGGATGAATCAATTAGTAAAATTAAAGGCTATAATCAGAATCTAATGTATATTTGATGTAAAACTAACAGATTCCACTCAGTAGCTTTGTGTAACATCAGGATCCATCAGTGTTCCCATCAGTCAGGAATGTTTTAGAATTCCAGCCCCCATTATCTCCCCACTCCCCATGTTTAATTCATGGCTGCAGCCTTGGAATGAATGATTCTTTTGTTTAGACAGAGCATTATTATATTTCAGATATATGAAATGAAATGAAAACAGGTTTATGGGGCTGAAGATGATTTTTTAGGTCTCTACACCCACTGAATCTGACAGTCGACGCAAATGCATCATTTTGACGAATTTCATCTCATTTGGTGTGCGTGTAACCTTCCCCCGATAAGCCACTCCGTCACCTTTACCTCACCAGCGTGTGATATTTCGGAGCTGCTTAAACACCTGCTGCAACCTCAGAGCGCGTCTCCTTTTTAATACGCCGCCTCGAAGCGCTCCTCTGTGCCGCCGCCGTGGTGGCGTAAATGGCAGGGTTCAAAAATATCACACGCCGTGCTTAAAAGCTGCTGCTGGATCTGAGGGAAAACGAGAAACGCCGCGCCTCCGTGTACGAACGTGAGGATTGAATAAAAAAATAAAACCTCTGGTCTCGTTCAGCTAAATCACATTTGGAGTAAATGAGGTGTGTCCCGCTGCTCCCCTTATTTTTCCTCTTCGCTTGATTCCGTCCTCTTCACTCGCCGCGCCGCGCCGCAGTCGTGCAGCAGGCCGCTGGTTTTGGGATGATAATGTATGCGTTATAAAGAGTCTCCCTGCGTTTGAAGCGTGCGGGGCTTACACACACAGACGGTGTTTGAAGTGAGCGCACGCCTGCCAACAGTGTGAGACCTGAGCACGTTCCCGTACCTAAAAAAGCCCTAATATATCGCATATATTACAATAAATTCTATTTATACATAGAAATATATCCTATGAATAATGCATAAGCAAATGAGGAATTCATAATGGTCTTGTTTTCACGTTCTGTGGAGTCTTTCTTCCTGTCGGGCAGATACCTGAGCTGGTTTGCAAATGAAAAATAATAATGCCTGGTGCTCTTTGATTTCAGTGAGGTTGGGACGGCAGTTCTTGTTATTTTTAACAAATGTGCGTGTCACATTTAGGGCTCTATTAAATGTTGGGCTGATGGGAGGAGCTCGCTATAGATAAATGCTGCAGATATGGGCACCATTAATACCTGATTATCTTTGATAAAGGCCAAATCATTATGGCCAGAGATTGTCTCAGTGGGTAGCTAGCACACTGCCCAAGTAGCCACTGTTGGGCCCCTGAGCAAGGTCCTTAACCCTCAATGGAACAGCCTACATAAGCCAAATGGCATAAATTGTGTTCAGTCATAATTGTAAGCTGCTTTGGATAAACGCATCCACTAAATGGCACAAATGTAAATGTAAGTTTGCATGTTCTCTCCACTGTTAAAGTGACAGATGTACAATAGCCATTGATATTAAACATATATTTACATTTTTGGCATTTAGCAGATGCTTTTATCCAAAGCGACTTACAGTACTGTGACAGTACACTTCCTAAGCAATTCAGGGTTAAGGGTCTTGCTCAAGGGCCCAACAGTGACAACCTGGAACCAGCAACCTTTTGGTTGCTAGTCTAGTATCTTAACCAACTGCCCTAGAACAACAGGGTGGTATTTTTACTTTCAGCAATTAAGTAACACAGGTTAGAAAGTTTTGAAATGCAGTGCAGGCTTACTTGCCACCCTTTCAGCCACACTACATTTAATTGTTAAAGGGGGTGTGGGCCGTACAGAGATCGAACCCGAGACCTTGGCGTTATTATCACCTTATAGTATATATTATACTATACTTCACATAATGTACCATAAGTACCCACCAGTAGTGCTATGAGGAGTGACAGGCCCCAAACTTCAGTAAGATGTTCTGAGACATGTTATTTAATAAGTACCTCGGCCAAAACCATAGAAAAGTTCTGATTCTTTTGTTTAAAAGAACGTGTTTAATTTTTACCTATGACTACATGTTAACCAACCCCTTATTGTAAAATGAACGGTTAAAAAAGTCCTACTGGCATGAGAAACCATAAGAGCACCAGGGATTCAGTGGATCATTTCATGTGGCTCTCAGACACTTTTGCTGAAGCTCAAACCAGAAATTAATGTCCTATTCCTATTCCAGTAGACAGTATACTGCTATTTCAAATCCCAGAAAGAACCAGTACGGGCCCCTAAACAAGGCTGTTAATCCTGCACAGCTCAGTTCTTTGCCTGTTAAGATTACACCCCTACAGCAAGCATGTATAAAACTATCATGTCAGAATCGTGTGTAACGCCCCGGAGAAAGAAATAAAAGTTAAACAAGCAACGTGTTTGTTCGGCTCTTTTCGCTGCGACTCGCGCTGATTTATGTTCCTGCGCGTTTGGGTTTTTAAAAAAAAACTGCAGCTGCAGCCGGAGAGACTCGTCGCTGAAGTCTGGATGAGGTGGCGTCGGAGGCTTCACGCTTAGTGGGAGGTTCAGTCGGGGACAGGAAGAGCTGCTGCTTAACACATCTGCAGATATGCTGAGAACGGCTCTCGTACCCGGCTATCTGTCACAGGTTGTGCTGCTGCCTTAAACAAATTGAGAGCTCACAGAGCTAGATTTATGGGGTGCAAATCTGGGAAATTTGCATAGCAAAGCTAGGAGAGGTTAGCTGGAGGGTGTTTGTTTTGGACTGCCTGCAGGATGGTGGGTGCCAAAGCTGTGCAACCTGCAAACTGGCATAAATAAAATTTGGTAACACTTTAACCGTATAGTTGACGTCAAAGGTGTTCTGTTATTATCCAGGCTTGGGACCGGCACTAAGAGTGCACTAACAACAGTGCCCCCCAATGGTTAGGCTCTATGCGGACGCCCACTCGGCCGATAGCACTCCTGAGATTTGAACCCTGAATCCCCAGATCTTAGCAGTGATTGGTCAGTGTACTTTACCACATTTCCTGTGAATAAATAACATCCAAAAATTGTTTCCTGTGGGTTTTGGCTGTTCGACATTATCTCTACAGAAAGAGTGAAATGAGAGACTGAATGAATGTGTGATTGGATGATGGATTGGCACCGTATCCAGGTTGTAATCATGTTTTTCACCCATAGTACTTCTCCACTGCCATGGTACCATGTTGGTGCCAAAATCCCAAATGGTTCGACACATTTCCACCACAAAATCACAGGTTCTCAGCCAGAAAGATTGGTGCCCCTCTGGCCCCATCATCAACAAACCTGTGACGCAAGCGGCCGAAGAGCAGGGGGTCCTGGCATCAGCATGGTAACGTGGTTTACCCGCCTTTTTACCATTTACAGCTAAAAGCGAGAGAACCGCGGCAAAAATGGTAGTAATGGTAGTAATAAATCATCACTGATCGCATTACCTGTGATACCGTCCTCATGAGAAATACAAGATGAACTTTCTACAAGATAATCTTTGTCTATGATCATTGATCCATTTGTGCTTCACAGATGCTCAAAAAGATCGATTCTGGACAGTCAGATCCGCCCTCAAAGAAAGAAGAATAAACTGCATATGAAGAGCGTTCATGTTGTTTACAGAGTCTTCCGACTTCTGTTTCCGGATGATCTGACGCTCACATCCACATACGTAATCGTTGGGCTTACAGACCAGTGGAAATGCGTGTTTGTTCTTAAAGGGTTCGCTAGTTTCCAGTGTGTCCAAGTGGCATTGGAACCCCTACGACCTTCACGAAGATGAAGTATTTTAATAAAAATGTAGAATAAAAGAATAAAATAATACATTGCACGGCGCACATGCCTGCTTTAATCTGACCTTTTTCAGTACTTGCCATGAATTCTTATCTTAAAGAGTAAACAGCAAATAAGCTAAATAAAGAAAAGGCTGATTCATCACGCACGGGTAAACGCAGCGTCTGCAACCTCTCGTGAAGGAAATGCAAGCTCATCCATATACGCGGTAAAGAGAAATAAAAATGGAAACCAATTCGTCTGCGCTGCCTCCCGCTTCACATTCGCGCCCGCAGAGAGGAGGGGTACGAGGCCTATCTGAGCCCGAGGTATGGTATCTGAACGCTGCGGCGGCGGCGGGTCACGCAGGGTGAGAACGAGGACGAAGGAGGAACGCTTGACCGAGTCTGCAGGGCCGGGAGCTGGAGACACGGCAACACAAAATGAGCGTGTTTATTTTACTACTGCTGATATGGACACAGTGTTCACTGACCTAAACAAAGAGACCACTGTTCCATACATATACACTGATCCACCATAACATTAAAACCACCTCCTTGTTTCTAAACTCACTGTCCATTTTATCAGCTCCACTTACCATATAGAAGCACTTTGTAGTTCTACAATTACTGACTGTAGTCCATCTGTTTCTCTGCATGCTTTGATACCTCCCTTTCACCCTGTTCTTCAATGGTCAGGACCCCCACAGGACCACCACAGAGCAGGTATTATTTAGGTGGTGGATCATTCTCAGCACTGCAGTGACACTGACATGGTGGTGGTGTGTTAGTGTGTGTTGTGCTGGTATGAGTATCCACTCACTGTCCACTCTATAAGACACTCCTACCTAGTTGGTCCACCTTGTAGATGTAAAGTCAGAGACGATCGCTCATCTATTGCTGCTGTTTGAGTCGGTCATCTTCATCACCTTCATCAGTGGTCACGGGACGCTGCCCACGGGGCGCTGTTGGCTGGATATTTTTGGTTGGTGGACTATTCTCAGTCCAGCAGTGACAGTGAGGTGTTTAAAAAGTACAGCAGCGCTGCTGTGTCTGATCCACTCATACCAGCACAACACACACTAACACACCACCACCATTTCAGTGCTGAGAATGATCCACCACCTAAATAATACCTGCTCTGTGGGGGTCCTGTGGGGGTCCTGACCATTGAAGAACAGCATGAAAGGGGGCTAACAAAGCATGCAGAGAAACAGATGGACTACAGTCAGTAATTGTAGAACTACAAAGTGCTTCTATATGGTAAGTGGAGCTGATAAAATGGACAGTGAGTGTAGAAACAAGGAGGTGATCAGTGTATAACATGATTATAATCATAACCACATATGTTAATTAGATTATAGAGTTTTAACCACCCAGTTAACAAATCTTAAGTCTGTAAGTTGCTGTATGTATATTTTCTATGTTTTTCATAAGCATGTGGTTTAATCATTCCCTTCACATGTAAGTAAGCTTTTAACTTTAACGTGGACGTATTGAGAGTGAGTAAACTCTAATGTGCACAATAAAATATAACACACACAAACCTCTGTAGCATTAAACAAGATAAATATGAAGTGAACACACGGCAGCAGGAATTACACTTTAAAAAAACTGCTGATCCCCGCCTGCGCCGGCTCTCTTCATCCCGCTTCACATTCCTTAACGTCAATTAAAGGAAACACTTTTAACTTTCTATTTTATTTGTTGCAGAAAGCCGAACGTCTCTGCATGACAGCTTTGTAATTTAGCTAATTAAATTTTCCCAGCGTGCGTAGAGATAAGAGATTTAAAATCGGCCTGCGCTGTACTCGCCGTGCTATCTTTATACTGTGAAGAGATCGATGTGTGCTCTCACTGTTCCTCTCACGTTCTCACGTGGAGGTGTATGATAACACTCTGATAATTACACTCTCACGTTACCCGGGGACAGGATGAGTCCGGGCGCTGGGGTTTATACAGGTGAGTAGAACTCATGTTCAACCGGTGTGCCATTGTACGACGCCCCTGGAGCAGAGAGGATTAAGGGCCCTGATCAGGGGGCCAATAGTAGCTGCATGGCAGAGCTGGGATTTGAACTCTCAGCCTTTCAGTTCATAGCCCAAAGTTCTAATCACTAGGCTACCACTGTCCCTATATTGGTAATTTACAGTTTAGCTATCTAATGACCCCCACACACACCAAACTGGTGTTTTTATGTCTTTCTGGGGGGTCAAAGTAGGGTTATACCCCCCATACCCCTCATAATTCAGCAGTTTTTTTGAGTGTTGTTAAACATTCTACTGTATAATAAAATTTGCATTTATTTATTTAATTGCATTTTATTTATTTATGCTATGTAGGGAGCTCGGTGATGCAGCGGAAAGCATGCCAGCCACTACTGCTGAGATCTGGGGATCCAAGGTTCGAATCTCAGTGGCGCTATCAGCCGGTTGGGCCGTTGGGTCCCAAGCCCAGAAAGAAAAGGGAGGGTTGCATCAAGAAGGGCATCAAAGGCAACTCTGGATGGAGTTTATGGGGTTAATACAATAGTTTTAAAAGTTCACTAGTAGACTTGGAATAAATACTATCTCTCTTCAGTTTTCTTTAAGATCTGTATTTTTATTAAGTAAAACTGGTCTTGTTTGGACATCCAGCATGGAACCGAACAGGAGCACCCTCCCAGACACACTATCAAATTACTGGCTCCAACAGAGAACAGAAAAATCTGCCTCCTAACCTCTTCACCTTCAGAGAAGCGAAGAGTCTGATAGATTTCCCAGTGTCGCACAGTTGCAGGATTTCTCCACATGTCATCAACGTCTTTGATCAGCGATTCACAAACCAAAACGTCGGTCCGAATTCCGACTGATCCGGTCTAATCCACACCAGAGCCGGCGGATGTAAAACATCTGGACCTTAGTGGTGAGATTCTTGTTTCACGCTCACTTTTATCTCGGCGTCTCTACTCACTCGTGAATTTACACAGATTGTTTGAAAGATGCCACCTGGGGTCTCTGATATGAGGAAGCAGCAACACAGGCTGCGTTTCTTTAATCCATTTCAATCCTGCCGACACTTTGATCACAGTCGGACCTTTCGTGTTAATCAAAAAATGTTTTTATTTATTTTGCTTTTCATTTTTTCTGTCATCCAGCGCAGTGCTGGGATTTGAGCTCGTAGCAAATAGCGCACAGACACAATAATATACGCTATATGGACAAAAGTATTGGGACACGACTTCTAATTACTGTTACCATTTATTATTCCTATCAGATGTTTAAAACCCATGATGAAAAATTAATGATATGCCTCCAGTACTAAGTAAGCTCAATAAAGACTACACAGAGCTCGGACTTTTAACCCTGTTAAAACCACTGAGATGATTTGGAACTTGATTGCAAGCAGCAACCTTCTTGTTCAGCATGTTTTGCTGTATTTATACCTGCATGTGATATAGTGACAGATGCAAAATTTGGTCCATCTTGAATCAACGAAGTTCTTTGTTGCGCATATGGCAGAAGATGTCTCCTACCATCTTTACACCAAATCCCTAGCCAAAGAGCCCAGCGGTCACTCTATTTCCTGTAGAGACTGACCAGAGCAAAACATACTTGTCACAACAAACATCATCCTGAACCGCCGTCCATACTGTCTGTTATTAGAATCACAATCTTTTGTAACACCCTACAGCGGGTAGTAAAAACAGCTGAATACATCAGCGGGGTCTCATCCCTCTCCAGTGAGGATCCTTACATCTAATAATGCATCTGTAAAGCCACCAGCATAAAGAATAGACTCGTTATCCCCCTGCTGTCTTGCAAAAGGTACCAGAGCATCCAGGCCACAACTGCCAGACTCTGTAACAGCTTTATCCCCGAGGCAATCAGAACCCTTAACGCCCAGCTGCCCACCAGCAGATTAAACACCCGCAGTGCTGATGGTGCACGCTCCTTATAACACAGTGGGCAGACGGGGATGGAAAGGTAAATCTGCGGCATGAGTGGAGAAGCTAAATCAACAGATTCAGAGTAAAAAGGTACACCAGAAAGTGCCAGTAGCATGCTATTATATATCATCAAGGTTGTCTCTCTTAGATTATTAATGTCACTTGTTGCAATGAAACAGTGGAGCAGGTCTACCTGATACTTAGTGATAAAGATTCTTTCAGAGTAATGTGTAGGACTGTGATTAATGAACAATCAGGGAAGAACAGCTTGTGCTGGTCAGGATCCAGTAAGGAAAAACGACTGTGTGAGAGGACAAAAGCAAATTCAAAGCACCAAGCCAACCCAAGGCTGTCAGCAAGCAGATCTTGAAGTTTAGAATTTGTAAGTACAAGCAAGTGTTTAGTTTTATTAGGAGAAAATATTATGAGTTTCTTTCTATTAAGGTACAATTTCTGTTTAAAAACGCTCTATAATACAGCAGAATTATCACTATATGGGAGAGCTTTATAGCTACAGTAATTCTACTGTGCTTCCCAACAGTATTTGAATGTTAAGTTGTAACCCTGTTAATTCACCTGCTATTGAGCATTTTATCATCGAGAGGAGTGGAAGGTTTGGGACGGAATGCTCAACACGCTCATGGTCAGGTGTCCACATAATTTTGGCCATATAGGTTTGGTCTAGACACACTACTGTGTAGGTACAGAGTTTAGAACCACATACTGTTGATCAGGCTATGTTGTAATGATGCCTATAATTCGGTCTGGTTTTATTTGTATGAAATCTGCCAACCATAGCCAGGAAGTACTTTTGATCCCAATAGCAATAATGGAATGGAATAGAATGCCTTTATTTGTCATATATACATATACACGTGTACAGTACAATTAAATTCTTTCTTTGCATATCCCAGCTTGTTTGGAAGCTGGGGGTCAGAGCGCTGGGTGAGACATTGTAACAACAGTGGCTTCATGCAGAGCCGGGATTCAAACTCTCAACGTTTTAATTGATAGCCCAAATCTCTACCCAGTAGCCAGTAGGCTACCCAAATATACTTCGGGTCAGGAACAGTGATGAGGCTAAATGAGATTAAAAAATATTTATAGAATAGAATAGAATAGAATAGAATGTCAGGTTCATGTCATATTGTGCTCTGAATTGGTTGATATTTACCTGTGCAAATATTTTCCAATCAATCACTGGCAGTTGTTCTAACACTTGGACAGGGGCCATTTACGCTGACCTGAGAGCAAGCAAATATACAACATAAATTACATTCCAAACAAGAGTGCTGAGCCGGCAAGCTATAACCTCAACAAATTATCAGACGCAATCAGACATCCTGATACATAATCAATAGCTCGCACCGTCAGGGTTTCGGCCCTTACCCTCAAAGTACAGCCTCGTCCCTCCTAGACGGTCCTCACATTAGGCATTCAGAACACAATCGTCTGGATCATATATTCGTCTGCTTAACCTTTTCCTTCTCTACATCTAAGTGAGGAGCGACGTGTGATGGAGACAGAGGTGCAAAGCCTGCGGTGCTAAAGCGTCTTCAATTAAAATGGATTACAAAATCAATCCACCCTTCTCACTCTGCACAAGGAGAATGGATTAAGTGGACCTATAGAGAGCTGCAGAGAGGGGAATTTGAGCCATGGAGAAGACGTGCAAAAACAATGAGGTGATAAAACGCTTAAACGGCTGCAATCGATGTCCATTATGCTTTCAGAATTTATAGGCCACGAGGGGATTCATGAAGTGTAACCATTTTCTTTTAAATAAAGCATGTGCATCACTTCGAACCCGAGCAGGTGATTATTGCGATGCATCGGGAGCCGTCCAGCCTAAATTGCAAGGGCTTGAAAAATGGAAGGCTCGCTATTTGAACAAATGAAGGTGCCAAGAATCCTACAGGGGTTCTGTGCTGTTTCTTTAAATCTCACTATATTAAACTAGCCTCCTTTTATACAAACGTTTAGTCTGATATCAGATGTTAATGTTGTGTTGTTGAGTACTACATTCTATTTTTTTTAGTCAAAGGTAAAAGGTCTGTACACATAAAATAATAAACATTCAGAAACACTATTATGCTTATAATTCTTATACAGTTACGGATGTGTTGTAGCGTAGACTCTTTGCAGTAGTAACATCAGGGTCAGTGTAAACTCAGCTCTCTGTGTTCTCTTCTCATGAGTACAAGGTCTAGTTCAAATCCAAGACTGGCAAAGAGCCACTTGAAGTTCTTAAATAAACGTTAGGTTCTTAACTCGTATCCGATCAGCTCAGTGCTCCTGCCTCACTTGTGCTACTTTGCATGAATAAATCTGCACTATGAATCTTGAAAATGAAGAAAGTTACCAGAAATAGATGAGACATGAAATAAATAACTGAGATACAGAACAAATAAAAGTAGAAAAATGATAGTAGAAAATTGAGGGAATAAATACCAGAGAAACTGGAAACTTCAAACAGGAATAGTCTTCAAGCCGAACTGGTGAATAGTTAAATATGAAATAGACACTACACTACAAGAACTAGCAATAAAAAAAACAAGGAACTGGTAAATACAACCAAAGGAAGGAATAGTTCAACTTCAGACATGTAGGTTTGTAACTAGTATTGTGAACTAGATAAACAAGGAACTGGAAGAACTATAGACTAGTAACTAGTATCGTGAACTAGATAAACAAGGAACTATGATATAAAATAACTATGAATTAGACAAACTACGATAAACTAGCATTCAAAATCAGTGGAACAATAAATAACGTGGACGAACCAGGAACGAGGTGGCTGGGGGCAACTTTGTATAAATGCTCATGGTTTTGGAATGGGATTTCCAATAAGCATTTATTCAACTCTTCTCCTATTTTGACCATATGGTGTATATTGTCTTCTACAACTTTTAATCCTTGTATTTACTCAGTGAAATAGAATAAACCTAATCCAGAGGGGTGTCCGGAGGGTTTGGGGCCTGGATAAAAGCTGAAGCAGAAATAAGAAACCTCAATGGACACTTTTATGACATTGATGCCATGCTAGATGGATTTAATCTGAAATTCTATGCTGTCAGCCAAATGGGTGTGGAAGGTTGGGGAAGGGTTAATACTGGGCTGCTGCTGAGACCCTGATGCTGACTGCACTGTGGGAGTACAGAGTGTTTGCAGTGGGATTAACAGCTGATTGCTCTTTTCCACTGGGGCATCACCACTCCCCCATCCACCCTACGGTGAGGGAAGCGAGTCCAGGCCAGGGCTGCACACCAATTTTCATTACTAGCCTGCAAAACTTTATAGATCTCCTCCCTGTCCATGAGGATCTTCCAGAGCTCGGGCAGATCAAGACTGTGGGCGCCCATTAGAAGATGACAAACCCCATTACTCGGTACCCCACGTTAGACTCAAGTGGATCTGACAGGGCGACTCGAGCCGGTTCAAAAGCTTGATAAAACACACTCACGGTGCAGAAACATACAAACTTGCATCGAGTCCACAGAGATCAGGATGCACACGATTAAATCCCTTTCTGCAGACAGCGGTTTGCTTTATTCTCTGCTGGGTTTTTTCCACATCCATCATTGAAGGTCCGCTGGATAAATGCATAAAACAATAAATCTTGTGGGGAATTCTGGGTCAAACATCCGTCGTGCAGAACAAAGCAAATCCAAACAGCGTGCTGCATTTCTGCTGTGGGTCTCTATAAAAAATAAATGACTAAATAAATATAAACTATTTTTAAAGCCAGAGTTTTTCCCCATCTGGTAAGCTCTGGATTTCTGGTTCTACCACAGCAGCCGAAAGCCCTTCAATCTCTATCGGGTTTTAATTACATTTCTTTGGTCTGAGGTATTAGCTGCATTTTGTGCTTCAATCCGAGACGTATGTGATCCGTAATTTAAAGGCCCTCAAAGCCTAAGGGATTTTATATCCTTTTAGGCAGAATATGCATCACGCTACTACTTTCATGTGGAAAAGTGTGCGTGCATGTGTATGTGACAAAGGCACTTAGCTAATATTAATGTCTCCCGTGCTAAGCCTCGCTGAGGTTTTTAAATGGGTTGTCAGGCTGGGGATGGTTGCTTTGAACTTGGCATCAGAGTTCTGCTGCCAGACCAAGAACCAACAAAAGCTAAGTGTGTGTGTGTGTGTGTGTGTGTGTGTGTGTGTGTGTGTGTGTGTGTGTGTGTGTGTTTCTCTCTGTTGACAGTCTCAGAACACAGCTTGGGCAGATTTGATCAATTTTTTTTCCCTGCGCCTGATAATGCTGCACCGTCTCTAGACAAAAGTGCACCGAGAGCCGAGGTAATGAAGTGTGCTTCTATTGTCTGGAAGTAGGGCAGTGGTACAGCACTAGATACATACTCTCCCACCCGAGATCGAGTGAGCTATTATGCTTCAGCCAGGTGATTTAGTCTTCACGTTGAGAGCGCACAGAGTGCTTTCTTGTGGAAGAAAATAAAATATTTCTAATAGCCAGGCATCAGTGAACCATGTTGCTTGGAAAATCGGGCAGAAACTGGGTGAAGTGTGTTTGTGACCATGCAGTCCACGTGAAGCTGAACTAAAAACTAGCATGGATGGAAAGTTGCGACTGGGCATGTTTACCGTTGGGCAGTAAGTACAAAATGTTCTCTGCCTCATAGTAAAACTGCAGAAAACGCACTGAATGTATAATGCAAGTCCAAAAGGTGGTGATTTTATATCAATATATTTAGTTTATAACCTCAGAAAAGGAATGTATGTGGACACCTGATCATAACCAATGAGTGACTGAGCATCACCTTCCAAAACCATGAGCCCTATTTGTAACTAAAACAGATTCCACTTTTCTGGGAAAGTTGATATTGGACCATGTCTGTGGTATTTTGCACTTATTTTATCACTAATGTTGGAGGAGAATGTCTGGAGAATGTTTTTATGGACCTTGCTTTGTGTACAGAGACGCAGTCATGCTAAACCTTGAAAGCGCTGTTCACTTTAACGTTTAAAGAGTATAATGTACTGTATCTAACTGATTTATTAATAAAACCTGTAAGCAATGGGTGTGGTAGGGGTGTCCACATACTTTTGTCCACATAGTGTGTCCACATGTTGGAAGGTTTTTCAATGCATATAAATCCAACATGCCATAGTGTACACGGAGCCTGTCAGGCTGATCAATTGCTTTTTTAGATCACATTTGTGTAACAGGACATTTTTCAATAAGACAGCTATTATACTTCCAGTTCTAGCCGTACATCATGGCAGTCTACAGTCTTCGGCACCCTCTCAGCAGCACACACAGCAGATGGAAATGGAGCTGCACCGTTGCACCAAACTAAAGGAAAAGCACATTAGTCTTACAGCTTTTCTTATCTCACTCTGTCCATTGGCTCCTTTTTTTATAAGTAACCCGTGTCTATCTGTCCTGTCCACCCACTACTTCTATTTCATACCAACCGAAAAGCAACCGAGAGTAACTGCAATCCTTTAAATATATCAAATTGGAGGATGTGACCCACATTACATGGACTTTATTAGGAGAAGAAAAGCTTGGTCTGTTTGTTGACTGTGACCATACACAACAAGTATACTAAAATCCTTAATGCTAACCATAAACTTACATTATACTGTATGTTAACTTGGATTTGTAGACTAATATACCAGTCGGAGGACCATGGGCTCCCCCTGCTGTCTCCTGAGGTTTCCTGCCAATGGATAGCTATCATTGGGGTTGTCCAGTAAGCTCATGGTCAAGCATTTGCCCATATTGTGTAACCTTTTTAGGATTTGGGCCTGTATCTAAAATATAATCTAATCTATACAAAAACATGTACAGTCAAATTATTAGTTAAATAGAAACGTATGTCATGACATTCTTGGTGTTTTAATGATTTGTGCAACAGTACTTTTCTGTGAGTAAATATTTGCAACACAATTTCATTGTGTTCACAAGTTTTATTTATCTGCTGAGTCAAAAATATACGTAAAGCATCGTAGACTTAGGTTGGTGGTGCAGAATGTTATATATTTATCAATTAACTTCATGGCAACTGACTACAGCTGTCGACTTCTCTGTGATTATGAAAAATGGTTTGACTGCATGAAACTACATGAATCAGTGCTTTTTTGTCATTACCTTTTTGGGTGCTGGTGCAGAAGAAAGAAGCCCATGCGTGTATTTTTAATGGTTCTTTTAAGTTTGGGAAGAGACTACTCTTCCATGTAGTTTTAATAGGTGCAGTCAACAAGAATGCACATCAAGAAACATCCCTTACAAGTGTAGGTAATGTGTAGATGTTGTCAAAAGCTGCTTTTTTATTTTTGTATTGGTACACACAGCATATATTAGCACCAGTTAATGATGCTAATGTGTTAATGTGGCAGAATAATTAGCCAGTAATTAAAATGTCAAAGCAAATACTAAATTACACTTTCCTGTTTTCTTAAAGAAAAAAAATAGTGGTAATTTTTACTTTGTACTTTACTTTTTTTGTACTCTGGCATTACAGTGGTTCATGGGGCATAAAGCTTATAATGTCTCATTTTAACAACCTAAATCAATATCAGAATCGATTTAATTGCACTTCACAACATTTTATAACAGCACATTTGTCAGCAGGTTCTTGTGTTTCCTATAAAACTTGCTTTTAAAACCTACACCGGTGTAAATGCACATCTAACTTTATGTTAATGTAATGAAATATAAATGAACTAAATTTAATGTTTAGGGTGTTTTTAATGAACATAATTAATATGTTTACAAGTTCTGGGGAGGTAAAAACCACAGCAGTCACCAACTCAAATACTTCCTGATGGGTGTAAGAAAGCAAGTCCAAATTTTGCAGGGTGAAATTAGCATAACGGGTCGATCAGTTTGTAGCATTGTAGTTCCACATAGACTACATTACCCACAAGCTACCGCGCTCATCAGCACACATTAGCTTCACCTGTATTAGGTGATATATTAGTGTGATCCAGGATCAACGGTGTGCTGAGTCTTTGTTTCACATTGACTCAGTGGGTATGGAACATGGTAGGTATGATAAATAAAAATATATGCATAATATAAAAACTAAAATAAATAAACATTAAGAACAAATGAGAAAGGGTTTCTATATTTATCTAATAAGAGAATCTTGACTGTGATCAGTATATCACATCTGATAAATAAATAAAGTAGTAGTACTGCAGAGTGAATTACAAAATTGAGCTGATTAGTGTTAAAGTACTAAGGGCTGATTGCATTCAGTGAAATAATTAATTACTCCTTTCATTCAGAATCTGATCAGTGTCTTCTCTTCTAGTCCTATTATGCAGTGGTTTAGTACAGTCTGTAGTTAGTTTTTAAAACTCGAACCTTGATCTATGTGATTGGATTCACATTTTAAGCCAGCCACATACTGGTTTTGTGGTTGGTGTGTTTTTTGGGTGTACTGCCTCTAAAACTTTATTCCTGCACTTGGGTCCTAGTCATTTGGATGGTAAATTGGCAGTCTGTTTTTTACTACCTCTATACAATTAAACATTTATTTTCTAAAATTAAAACTGAAGGAGCTCATGCACTAACACACACTCAACTCCCTTCGACTTGTAGATTCATTTAACGTTTTCTAAATTGGGATTTCTTAACTGCCCTGCTGTGTTTCCCCAGCACCCACCACACCTGATTAAGTTTGAGCTAATTATGAAGCTCTCCATGAGCTGGCTCTGGTGGTTTGGTAGCTGGGAATGTTTCTTACAATCTTAATATAGCCTTAAAGTGTGTTTCTTTGCAAATGATTAACATCTCTTGAATGTCTTTTAAATGATATCACAGATACTCCAAATTAAGGTGTAGATCTGTTTTACGTAAGATAATGAGCTGGCAATGAGATTCATCTGCAAATTCAAACCAAAGCTCACCAACACTTATTGTCACAAAGAAATCTTTAGGTTTATTTAACCGCTTTTTATTACATATAAAACATGTCATGGCACATGTAACTCCTATTTGCTGTGGCGATAGTGTTGTTTGATCGTACGATTTTAAGGTTATTCTGCCCCCCAGTGTCATTTGTACAGTAAAGCAAAGTTAAATGCAGCTTGACTATACAGTATGTAGCAGGTCTTTGCACCTTTTTGATAATTTATTTTAGTTTATTTTAATAATTTTACTTTTAAGTTTTAATAATCTACGCACATTTTATTTAGCAATTGAATGATTTAATCACATCTAGCCATGTAGGGCATGTGGAATAATGATTGCTAACCACATAATGTTCAAAACATATACTATAGTGTGATACGCTTATTTAGTTATTTAAGCAACACTTTATTAAGACAAATTGATTCCTGTTTATTGAAGTAATTTTAGTCTAATTAAATTTGGTTGATTGAGTAACCATAAAGCAATTACTTTTTTACATGGGGTTAGTTTGTGTACCTTTTTATTTGCAAATAAATAAAACAATAATTTAAAATCCTGTTTGCTTGTGTTTCTTTTGAGCTTGCTAAAGTTGCATTTGCCTGAAATTAAATAGACCTATTGTTTAAATATGACGAAAACAACAGCATTGTGTGTAAAACTTAGACTGACTGTATTTACATTCAGCTATTTACAACTAAGATGAAAGGGCCCAGGGCCCAACAGTGGCAGAATAGTGGTGGATTGGATTGAATACTTCCAATCAATAGTCCAGTACCTTGACCACTAACTAACCCAATGCCATCAAACATAGGATCACTGTAAGTGTTTGATGGTGCTCCATACCACATTTAACCCAATTTCTTGCCCCATCAACTATGGAAACAGATTTGGTCTCGGAGAGGCTTTTCTAACATTGGTTTGATTTTAAGGCTCCAGTATTATTTATTACTGTAATAAAATTTGAGTGTCTCATACAGTGCTAAAAAGTAATTGTTTCCATTTGTGATTGCCTTAGTTATTGCATATTTGACACACTGTAGGGGAACTTGAGTAAAACACTATTGTAAAACATGTTATTTGAAATGCCAACAACCAATTCACATTTAATATACATATTCCAGTGTGTGCGCCTCGACCCACAAGACTGCAGTGGCCTGTTTTTTCTTAACAAAACATGCCCACTGATCATTACATCATAAGGAACGGAATGTAAACAGCACCTAATGGATGAATTTGATTTGTAGATCTGCATTAACTGGCACGTTCGGTCGTTTCTGCTTGCTCTCTGACGTGCTTGTGTTAGAGTTCGTTTTCAGTGATATACAAACCATGCTTAACGGAACTAAGAGTTTGGATAGCTAAGAACTATGATTAGTAGATCTGTGCTAAATGTCACGTACGGCAGCCGCATACTACACCCCTAAGTAGTATGCGAAAATAGTACGTATTATGATGTTTTGACGTACTAGGTAGTATGGTAGTGAACTGGTTGGAAATAGACGATCCATGAGTCAAAACTGAAACTGTCAACTTTGATCTGCGAGGGAACTTGTGGATATGTGTCTAAACATGAGCGGCAGCTGACAGCAATATGATCAATGTTAACGGTAGTTTGCAGAAATATAAATATATAACATCGGCATGACTCGTGTAACTTCTGGTTTGGAGTGTGAAACATTAGCAGAGGTAACTATGCTTTCTGATCTCTAGTACTGTATGTGTAGCTACCAGCTAACTGGCTAAGCCTGCATAACAAGGTGCATAACAACTGAACACATTTTATATTTTATATATATATTACGTCTATTACAAATATGGTTGGCTAATAACATGGCTGTATTAACTCCACAGTGCTAAACAATATTGTTTTGGCTTATCTTGTAACTAATTGTGTAATAACCAGTTATAGTTTTTGTATACACATATTACATATATGTTGAGTGTTTCATGGTTTTGGGCAGATGGATGGGTGTGGTTGTGTGTGTTTGTAAGAGGGTACGTTTTGAGTTTGGGTGTTGATTAAGTGTGTGTCCAAACTTTGTGTCTGTGTGTGTCTGTGTGTGGCAAGCTGTAGCTTAAGGTAGTGGACTATCAGAGGGTCACTGGTTCAGAAGGTCACTGGTTCAAGCCCCACCCCTGCCAGATTGCTGCCGTTGGGCCCTTGAGCAAGGCCCTTAACCCTCAATTGCTCAGACTGTATACTGTAACTGTAATGTAAGTTGCTTTGGATAAAGGCGTCTGCTAAATGCTGTAACTGTAATGTCTGTGTGTGTGTGTGTGTGTGTGTGTGTGTGTGTGTGTGTGTGTGTGTGTGTGTGTGTGTGTGTGTGTGTGTCTAATATGTCCCCAAAGCCACTAAAAACACAACTCCGGGTGTTCCATAGCTGTATTATAACACAATAAATGTTAATACTGACATGGTGTCCAGATTGCACTCTGAACCTAAACACATGAACCTAACTTTCAAACCTATAAATAAAATGGAAGTCCATGTTTGATTCCTGGTAATATAAATGTCTGCTTTCATCATGTCTGAATAGATGAGTATTTATCATGTGGATCTTTGTTTTTATTGATAGTGTAACTACTGCTACCCAACTGAAGTTCTGTCTGAAGTCAGAGATGTCACAGCAGCTTTTCTAGACCTGCACTTGTATGTCGGCTATTACTGTAAGTTTATGTTTTATGATTACATAATCATTGGAGAGATTAGCTTATCCCCTTATCAAATTAAACATTCAACAATGAGTAAAGCAGTTTTATAGTGCAACATTTTAATATTTGATATTTGAGACTTGACTTTCCTAGAGTGTTACCAAGAAAATGCATACACACTTACTCCTCTTTTATATACTGTATATATACAGGGGTTGGACAAAATAACTGAAACACCTGTCATTTTAGTGTGGGAGGTTTCATGGCTAAATTGGACCAGTCTGGTGGCCAATCTTCATTAATTGCACATTGCACCAGTAAGAGCAGAGTGTGAAGGTTCAATTAGCAGGGTAAGAGCACAGTTTTGCTCAAAATATTGCAATGCACACAACATTATGGGTGACATACCAGAGTTCAAAAGAGGACAAATTGTTGGTGCACGTCTTGCTGGCGCATCTGTGACCAAGACAGCAAGTCTTTGTGATGTATCAAGAGCCACGGTATCCAGGGTAATGTCAGCATACCACCAAGAAGGACAAACCACATCCAACAGGATTAACTGTGGACGCAAGAGGAAGCTGTCTGAAAGTGATGTTCGGGTGCTAACCCGGATTGTATCCAAAAAACATAAAACCACGGCTGCCCAAATCACGGCAGAATTAAATGTGCACCTCAACTCTCCTGTTTCCACCAGAACTGTCCGTCGGGAGCTCCACAGGGTGAATATACACGGCCGGGCTGCTATAGCCAAACCTTTGGTCACTCGTGCCAATGCCAAACGTCGGTTTCAATGGTGCAAGGAGCGCAAATCTTGGGCTGTGGACAATGTGAAACATGTATTGTTCTCTGATGAGTCCACCTTTACTGTTTTCCCCACATCCAGGAGAGTTACGGTGTGGAGAAGCCCCAAAGAAGCGTACCACCCAGACTGTTGCATGCCCAGAGTGAAGCATGGGGGTGGATCAGTGATGGTTTGGGCTGCCATATCATGGCATTCCCTTGGCCCGATACTTGTGCTAGATGGGCGCGTCACTGCCAAGGACTACCGAACCATTCTGGAGGACCATGTGCATCCAATGGCGGTGCCGTGTATCAGGATGACAATGCACCAATACACACAGCAAGACTGGTGAAAGATTGGTTTGATGAACATGAAAGTGAAGTTGAACATCTCCCATGGCCTGCACAGTCACCAGATCTAAATATTATTGAGCCACTTTGGGGTGTTTTGGAGAAGCGAGTCAGGAAACGTTTTCCTCCACCATTATCACGTAGTGACCTGGCCACTATCCTGCAAGAAGAATGGCTTAAAATCCCTCTGACCACTGTGCAGGACTTGTATATGTCATTTCCAAGACGAATTGACGCTGTATTGGCCGCAAAAGGAGGCCCTACACCATACTAATAAATTATTGTGGTCTAAAACCAGGTGTTTCAGTTATTTTGTCCAACCCCTGTATATATATATATATACATACAATACATATCCGAACATGCTCACAGAACTACATTCCACATTAAAATGTTACCCAAACATACATAAAACTTTAAATATTAAGTTGAATTGCTGTGTTGTATTTCCTGACTGCTGGATCCTTTGCTGTTAATAATTAATTCAAGTAGACCAAAGCAGTCCACCACTTCAACATGTTGTTCATCAGTGTCAACTTCATTGGTCTATCCTGTAGTCTGACTCTTACCTACTTTATATTGAGCTGAAGTCCCATTTTTAACTCTGTTTTTTAACCTTCCTTATAACGGCCTTCAGGTCTTCCTGATATTCACACGTCCTTTTTTAAATCATTATACAATTTCTGGTGTTCTCTTTTTCCTGAACAGATTACCCTAACAATGACAGGAAGAAGCTGGTATGCTTGCGTGGCACCGTCCCCGTTATTTATGAAGGTAACCTCAATGTTCTTCACAAATACTAAATGCCGTGAGACATCTAGATTAAAATGAAGCACATCAGAGATCTTGTGATGCTGCTTTCCTAGGTACTCAATACAACATCCCAGTGTGCATCTGGCTCCATGAGACACACCCACAGAACCCACCGCGCTGCTTGGTTTGCCCCGTAGCTTCGATGGTGATTAACAGCAGAAGCAGCAGTGTGAACGAGCAAGGCCATGTGCTCCTGCACTGCCTCAGCAACTGGAAAAGCGTGAGTTGAGCTTTCACCGTCCACATCAGTAACAGTTCCTGAACAATTCCTTAAATCATCATGAGTTTGAATTTGATCATGAATGATATTTCCAATGTTTTCCTAAATGTGAATCTGTTTTGACTAACAGAACTGGTCCAACTTGTCCATTGTCCTGGAGGAGATGGTGGCTGCATTTCAGCGAGAATCACCTCTGTTCTCCACTTATCCAGTCAGATCTCGGGATCATCGCAGATCTGATTCGTCTGATGGCAGGTCAGTAACAACGTAGCAGAGTAATAATGAGGTGCTGCCTGTGTGTTGTCTGAAAGTAGCTGATTGTGATTGATAGTTACAACACTGATGAAGCTAACGTATGTTTATTTATACCTTCTATATTTAGGTGACATGAAAGAGTATTTAACATTAGCTTGCCCTGTATAATAAGTAATTGCCCTCTTGGTTGCTCAAATCTCATTAATATTTAGTTTAAGTTGGATTAGACATGTCAAGGCTTTGCCTTAATAAGATAAAACAATAAATTCAGCTCTTTACCAGGAGATCCTAAGGAAAATGTTAAGCTATTAGTCCATAATCTGAAGCTTGAGGGCTGTTGGTTCATGCAGTAAGATAACAGTATAAATCAGAGTAGTTGAACCATTTAATGGCATAACAAAGTTAAGCTTTTAGAGTAAAATATGACTTGTCATTGAGACCAAATAATGATTAAATATCTATTCTTTGCTCTCTTTTTGGATTTTTGGATTCTGCAAATGAAATTAACTCATTCGAATGATCCCCTCTGCTTTTCCATGCAGTCTGACCAACACCGTTGGTAACTCGGTTCACAGGAAGTTCTCGCACCCTGAAATGTCGTCGTCATCATATGTGAATCAGTCAGCCATCAACTGTAAGTTCCCTTATCTGTTCTGCATAGCCTATTATATATTTTTTTACAGGAAATTTCTTCAAGTCGACCATGCTGTGAGCATATGTACTCACTATTGTGTGTGGTAGATGGTAAAAGACCTTAATTGTTTGCAATCTTGAACTGATGAACAATTCTCTCACGAAAATTGGCACAAACTGGTGAGCCATGGTCCATTTTTACTTGCACAAACTGCGTCTTTAATGGATCCTTTTTTTTAATATAACTCCTCACTCTTATTTTGCACATCCCAACTTTTTTTGAGTGTGCTGCAGGCATTCAATTTATGTTTATAATTACAAAATACAATCAGGTTGGTCATTAAAAAAATTAAAGCTCTTTTCTTTGTACTTTTCAGTTAAATGAAGGTTCAAGATAATTAACAAATCACAGATACTGCATTTTACACGTCAGGTGAAACTGTACTGCTGTAGCGCCGGTTTATCACAGGCATAGATATTGTTGCCAGAAAGAAATGTGGCCTACACAAGCTCATGTTTCATTTCTGATCTAATCTGTATGTATTTTGGCTACAGATTTACGATACTGATTTCATCTTTTGCTTTCTCTTTACTTTCATCAGCAGCGTCTATGGGAATGAAAGCCAGCCCAACGATGGCTGGTGCAGGCGAGCTGAGCAGCGTGAAGAGGTCGTACACACAGGAACTGCTAGATTTTGGGATTACATTCGGAGCATCCAACGTCCCAAACAACCCAACTAACCCGTTTATCACTGGTAAGACCTTTACTATTGTTTGTATAGACACAAGTAGCTTTTTTGGACTTGATTTTAGCTTTTCTAACTGTTTTTACTTACTAGGAAAGAATTACAAACATGTTTTGTGAGATTTTAGGCTTAACTGCAGTTAATCCTGTAATATAAGCTTCACGTGACCAACAATAAGTAACAAGGAGCAGCATTTTGTGTGCCTGTCAAAAACAAATGAAACTCTTGTGCTTTTGTAGCTCCGAATGTAAACACCTCTAATCCAGAAGACATTCAGAACCTGTTTAAAAGCCTTCAGCTGGAAAGAACAGTCGGCACATACCAGCTCGACAACAAAGACACAAAGGGTACGAAGCTTAACCTTTTTAAATAACAAAGTATTTGGTCACGCCAGCAATGTTGTACCTTTTATTTTTAGAGTCAGTAAGAGTAATTAAATTCTGTTCCTCTCTGAACTGTTCCCTTAAAGATATCCCCCACGTGTGGAGGCAGAGTCAGGGCCACGAAGGGAACCTTTTCACACCGACAGGGTTACTCAGTGATACACACAGGGTTCTGGTGAGCCACCTGCCCGTGGGCGTGTGTCCTCACAGAATGAAGAACAAACTCACTATTTACTTCCAACGGAGGCAGAATGGAGGCGGCGAGGTGGTGGCGGTTACGTACCCTTCGGTTCAGCCCGATCAGGCCGTCATCACCTTCAGACACTACAAAGGTAGCAGTGGTAGCTTTTATTGTCCCTGATTTATTAAGTAGAATAAGATGTACCTTTTTAGCAAGTCATTTTTATTTAAACATCTGCATGGTAGTGTAGTACTACACTGTGTCAAACTGCCTCTACATTTATTTACATTTATGACATGACATTTAACAGACACTTTTATCCAAAGCGACTTAAATTGTGACCATATCTAGTCAATGAGGGGCTTAAACCAGTGACTTATTTACATTTGTGGCCACTTTTATCCAAAAAACATTTATACAATTTAAGCAGTTGAGCTCAAGAGCCCAACAGTGGCAGCTTGGTGGTGGTGGTGGTGGTGGTGGTGCTTGAACCAGCAGCCTTCTTATCACTAGTCCAGTACCTTAACCACTGAGCTACCACCATTCTAGAAGCAACAAAAACAGTCTATTAGTAGTTGAATAAAGCACATCACTATTAGACTCTGGAATAGTGAAAATGCATTCTGTAGATTAAAGAATCACACTTTGGCAGTATTGATCGAAAGATCTCGCAGTCTGATGTTCTTTTAGATTCTTTGGGCCCTTAGCTCTAGTAAAAAGCAGGCTTGATGCTACCATTTATGGTGCAACTGTAGAGAATTGGCATATAATGATAACATTTTGGGGAATGCCCTTTTCATTTCTAGTATGGCAGTCCATATTATTGCATATAATTGTCCAGAAGAACAAGACTTTTTGCCCATTTTGTGTTTTACAGACGAAATATAAAGTGGGATTGTATTTGAATTGTGTTTACATGTCGTATAGATGCAGCACGTGTTCTCATAGAGCCACACCGGCTCATCACGGTGGAAGAACAGCAAGTTGTAATCCATCTTAAAAAGTTTGTAGGCCGTCAGGTAAGTGCACGCCGAACCTGCTCTGACCCAATCGAATCCTTTCTACGTTTTCCACCCCTGACCCCGAGCTTTCCACGGACAGGTGGCCATCCCAGAGGACGTTCAGGGCGAGAAAGCAGAGGTGTTCAGCATTATCTCGAGTCTGGAGGGGAGTAATTTTAGCCCTGCAGATGTGCTGGAGGCAGTTCAGGCATGCCAAGATGTTCCGTCTGCTCTCAAATACCTTACGCATGACTGCCCTATCTGCCGGGAGCAGATGTCCTTCAGTAAGGTCAGGCAACGCTGCACTCATTTTGTAATGTTAGCAGCATGTTAGGCTCAGTTTTTTTCTGCTGTGTATGTTAATTCTGTAAAACAGGTCCAGTTTTCAGCTGGTACCAGTGTTATAGATCGTTTATTATCCTGAGTAACCAGATTATGGATCCACAGATGATCACCATGACCCACTGCTCATGTACGTTCTGTGAGACCTGCTTCAAAGCCTACTTCTCATCCGTTATTAAAGAGAAGAGCATTGAGCATGCGGTTTGCCCAATGTGTAACGAGCCTGATGTGCGCGGTGCAGGACGGAGGGAGGAGTCCATGGAATATTTTAACCTGCTTGACACAAAGGTCAGACTTCCATTGTTCAGAGTTATACAATTCCAGCACATTTTAGTTGGACCTAAGGGCATGTCAGTCAATGTCAGTGTGTTCTTGATGTGAAGTTCTGTCATTGTCAGGTCTTACGCAAAAGTTTTGACAACCCAGTCCAACTTGGTCTATAAAAAATCAATCAAATACAAATTTCTGTACATTTTAGTCCACAATTCCTATTTATTTGCTGGATTTATTTGCATTTAGGTTGTATGCAGATGTGATAGTGGTACATGCTTACTTTATACTTCTGCTGTTTGTCTCAATTGCTAACAGATCAGGCATTATCTGGATACTCAGACCCACGAGTTGTTTCAGAGTAAGCTAAGGGACAAAGCTCTGCAGGAGATGCCCAACTTCCGCTGGTGTGCTCACGTAAGTGTTGCTTATTTTTAGTTATCATCCAAACAAACATAATGTTAAGCATTAAGTAACATCAGCCTTGCCATTAGTTAGGTTATGACAAGGTTATGCAGGCTTAATGATGCTTTATTATTTGTTTACTTTTACTGTTAATAAGCTGGAACGATACCTCTCTTCTGCAGTGTTCTTTCGGGCTCCTCCACGAAGCGGACAGACTAAGGATGGACTGCCCAAGCTGCAGAAAAAGCACATGCTTCAAGTGCAAGAACCCAGTATGTATAACTGTACTGCAGATTTACATTTATATTAGCAATACGTGCAAGCAGTTAAATCAGTAATGTTGCAGAAGATGCTCTAGGTCAAGGTGTTGTGCGATTTGACTAAAGTGAGAATGAACTGAACTTAGCAAATGTGGTATGTATAGTTAGTACAAACAATAAAAACAAGTATTAAACAAGTTCCTTCATTACTATGGAACATGGTACAAATTATAGGGGAAATAAGCTTAATTCCCTACTATTATTATATACAGGGAACTGCTTAAATCCATACTTATCACAACTGTAGTCTTTCTTTACAGTATCCTTACTCTGGTACTCCAATTATTAATTACTACTTAAAATTGATAAGAATTGTGTTGCATCAGGGTGAGAGTATTGTGCGCACTACAGTGCTGATAGTTTTTGTTCTGTTTTACCCCCCAGAGCTTAAATACTATACTTACTATAAGCGTTATCTTACCATCAATCTTCGACACATTGCTTTAAATTGTCTCCTAAATCTGTGTTTTCCAGTGGGCTCCTCAGCACGAGGGACTGTCTTGTGAGAAGTTCAAGGAGTGGCAACAGTTAAACAGCCCGGAGTTTCAAAACTCACGTCTGGAGGTCCTTCTCAGCCGAAATAAAATAGGTCCGATGCAATAATACTGTATTATCCAACTGTACCAGTAGTACTCTCCTCTTGTCATAGTTGTTGGAATAGACATGGTAGTTAAAATATGCATGAATTAATTGGTTTTCAACCCCACATTTCCCTCAAACTGTACTAAACGAAGCAAATTTTAAAACTACATTATCCATGTAGCTCTAGTACAAAACTAAAGAACTAAACGTGTAGTTGCAGATGCTTTGATTTCATAGTCTGAGGGATTTTTTCATCTGTAATTTAGCTCTATATATTCCTCACAGCTGAAGCTTAAATAAAAACTGCTCTGTTCTTTCACAGACTGCCCAAAATGCAAGTTCCGGTTCTTCCTTTCTAAGGGCGGATGTTTACATTTTAAGTGCACCCAGTGCCAGCATGAATTTTGCGGAGGCTGCAGTCGACCCTTTAGACTGGGCTCAGTGAGTCTTTCTTTTTGTTTCCATGTAGTAATGTAGTAATTACTTTGCATTAACAGATTAAATTCCATCCTACTGATTTTTTATGAGGCTCTTGTGTGAACATCTTAAAAAGACCCTTCTAAAAGACCTGACCTGGCTTCCCTGACATTTAACTTTCTTTATCTGGACGGTGCAGGCGTGTGATTTCTCCGCTGAGTGTGCTGCTAAAGGTTTACATGCCCATCATCCCAGAGACTGCCTGTACCATCTTAGAGACTGGAATGTGTCCAGATTGCACTCTCTGCTACAGGTAGGTGCTTATTGTAAGACTTTCTGTGCCAACTAGACATCCGTCAGCATTTGATAATATCGGTTATATGCTATATTTTATTATACTATACTATTAAGAATATTTGAGTGTCTAACATATTAAGACCATTTTTATTACAGTTCTACGTGTGTGCTTATGTAGTCAGTGTAGTCAAAAAGGCTTCACCTAGCAATAAGCTTGTTATGGATCTTTAGTCATTGTTTTATCGTCAGTTTCATCTTCGTGCAGCTCCACATTTATTTTCATGTAAGCTCCTATGGATATTTTTCTGTTGTGTGGTTTCCATACATGATGTTTTTTTGAAAAGCGTATATACAACCCTGTTTTATTATGTTAAACAAACAATATATAATAAATATACCCATTTTAGTCTGTACTGGAGATCAGGTATGTAAACAGCTGGACTAGAGTTGTCTCTGTCCGTTTTATCAGTTTAATTCCACTAATTTTGGCGGCACGGTGTGTCCTTTCTGTGTGGAGTTTGTATGTTCTCCCTGTGTTTGTGAGCTCCGGTTTCCTCCCAAAGTCCAAAGATGTGCAAGTGAGGTGAACCGGAGATACAAAATTGTCCATGACTGTTTGACATTAAAACTTGATCTAATGAATCTTGTGTAAGCAGTAACTACCTGTTGTCATGAATGTAACCATGAATAAATAAATACATTCCCCTAATTTTTATCTTTTCTTGTCTTTTTTAGCGTTATGAAGTGTCTCACCCGTTTGTGTCCAGACAGAAGGACGATGGTGGACAGAGGGGCCCAAGAGGTAGCCACTGCTGTGTGTTAGACTGCTTAAATTTGGTGATACACACATTTAAATACCACTTATTAGTATCACTGATTTTGTTTGCGGTAGGTGTGTGTGCCGTGATGGAGCACAAAGAGCCAGGCAGTGTAAGAGAAGAGCCATGTGGGCGTCCAGCGTCCCCAGAATTCAACAATTACTGCACGTACGTTGGACCTTTTTATTGGCTGTTAATATTTTTAGTGCTTGGTGCAAACTACATGTCGTTCTTTGCTTCAGGCTGCATTTTAAGGAGTGTCTGGTAGAGCTGATTAACCAGAACAGACTCGACCCAGTGGTGCTGCTGGATGAAAACGAGCTGCGTGTCGAACTCGGTCGCTGGAAGGTCCCGGTCCCAGAGAAGGAGCCTCTGGAAACAGAAAAGCTCTACAAGAAACGACTGAAACAGGTCAGACGGGCTCATGGATACTTCATATAAGCAGGATTCATTAGCCGGTCGTCCTTCTATTGAACCTCTTCTTTTCTTATAGATCTTGATCGAGAAGGTGCCGCTGACCGGCAGGGCTGTTTTGGGGGTGAACCCAGCTGCCTCTCCTACCCCGTCACCCTCCCCCACCTCCCCGATGCCCGCTGGTGCTCCCTGGTACTCAATGTTGAACCCAAGTAGAGCCAAAGCTGAGGACTCCCAACTTCTGCTGCTGCTTAATGATTGAGGAATGATCCAGATTACACACTCGCATTCATCACATCAGTCTAAGTTGGACACCTCTGGTCATAACCCATGTTTAAGTTAAAACAACTTTTCAACATCTGTATGCACTATTTTTGCTGGATTTCAAATATTTAAAAACACGTTTGCATACAGCGATGTGTCAGCATCTACTAAATTCTGTAGAGAAGCACACCTGACACCTAAGGTTGCAAAAAACCTTCAACACTGAGTTCTCCTGTTGTAATCTATGCTCTCACCAGTGATGCACAACCACGTCTGTAAGTTCAGTTTTGGCTCTTTACTGCAGCACATTGGATTTAAAATGAAAATAATGTGATCAAATGAACTCAGATTGCTGAAATTTGCACAAAATTGTAGTACAGAGCCGAAACAGATCCTACCAGACGGCACTGCGTTTTATCTGACGGGACAAATACGGTTTTTTCCTTCATGAGCTGCCTTTATTTAATTATTCTTTGCACTAAAAGACGTACTAAAGCAGTGTAACAACAACTCCTCAGTTCTTCCTAGCTCATCGGTTATTTAATAATCAAGTGTGATGGTGTAAATAGCTGTGCTGTGATTCTTTTAGGTACGATAATGCGACGCACTTTTAATGAAGAGGCTCGAATGCTGAAGTGAAAATATGATATTAATCTTTAACTGTAAATAACTGCTATAATAAAATATTTTTTTACCATGCCCATGTTTGAATGCCTTTTTAATATAAATCAGTGTTATAAAATATACAAGCTGGGATAAATATATTACAAAAGAAATATGTTTATTCTGAAAATAAAGAGAAAAAAGCACAAATTTGATCTTAGAGTCTAAAACAGAACCGTGATAGAACTCAGTGGCCTCCTAAGTTTACTTGCTAATGCTGCTTATTGGTGCCTGGATGGCACAGCGGTCTATCGGCTGGCCAGGCGATCACACGGGCATGATTGGGTATAAGGATGAGTGGTGTGGCCCAGCAATAGACTGGCTGAGACTGGTGGTACAACTGGACCCACCATGTCCCTGACCAGCGGTTGATGAAAATGAAATGAAGGCTTGACTATAATGGTGACTTCTCAGTGCCCATATTCTGGTAGTTTAGGTGCACCCATCAGAGCGAGTCATTAACATCACTCGGAGCCAAATTCAGGTTCCACGTTCATCTGTACAAGCGATTGTTCAGAACTAAAACCTAAAACCACCAACATGCCATAGCTGATCAACATAATTTGGGAGGTAGGAAAGAATCAGTGGCATGAATAATAACTTTTGCACAAGTATTCCATTTAAACAACAATTCAATTTTCTTCAATTTTCGCTTTATAATATACACAATTCTATTAAAATAAACAGAATATTGAGAGATAAACCCGGTATCTTCATTAAGTCTGTAAAGGAGCATCGTCCCGGACGGCAGGAAATGCCTCCACTTCTTTGACGACTCTCTCTGCAATCACGTCGTTATTCGCTGCAACGATTCGTCTGGACATCAGATCCATCGGCCCGCCTGCACATCATCACATTAATGTAAACATACACACACGCGTCTGATCTACAGTTTAAAATTTAAAAAAAGGGCTGAGAATAATGCACCAATGCCACAACAGCATTATGAAACTCATTCTATCTTTCTAAATCATGTAGTGCTAAACGTGCACGTCTCTTAAACCTGTGTAGGGCTCATGAGCATCTTCACGCTGTGCTAAAGTAATGTCAAGGTTATAATCTTACCTGCTAGATCCAGGAGAACTCCACCCGCCTCTTCCACTATGACGGCGGCCGCCGCGATGTCCCAGCAGTGGATCCCAATTTCGTAATACGCCTCCACACAACCAGCGGCCACCAAACACATGTTCAGTGCTGCCGAACCCACACCACGCATCCTGACGGAGAGAAGAGAGTCAGTGTGCAGTATTCACTTACTTCTAACTGCTGTGTTACTGTTACAAATCAGACACGGATATGATGAGAATAAACAGGACGCTCATGTGCTGGCTGTGTGTGAATAGCAGCAAAGCAAGGTGTGTGTGTGTGTGTGTGTGTGTGTGTGTGTACCCATGCACTGGCAGGCAAAGTATCTTCCTCATGTTGGAGAAGATCTTGTCGACCACTTCAGGATCTCTGTTTGAGCCGAACTCTGTGGCGATAATTGACTGGTTGATCTCTAAAACACACCGCGGACAAAATAATGGAAACATGATGAAGTACTTAAACTTCAATTTAAGTAATTTAATCCCAGTTCTAAACAAAAAGTGAGTCTACCGTTGACTGACGATCTACTAAATTGTGTATTTTATAATAAGTGATCTTTTATTGCATTAACCTATAAAATTTCAAGGCAAAATAAGGCAACTAGGTGAGTTTTAATAATCTAATTGTGGGTCACAGCAGCTTCTTCTAAATACGGCCATGTAGTTCAGCCAATCCACATTCTTGCATGTTCTATGGGGTGGGAGGAAGGCAGAGTACCAAAGCATTCAACTTTCACAGACAGTGAGTCTTAGTCAGTATTAAGACTTAGTTATTGCTGTTAGTGCTAGTTTGGTATCATTAATGGAATACAAATTAACTGTCTTCAGACAACTCTGCTAAAGAATCATCACGACTGGTTAATAATACAACACCAGTTGGTATTTATTATATAAAGATAAAATTTAAACATTTTAGCGCTTGATTTAAATTTTTAAACCTGTTAATTACTTGTTAATTAATTGTTTGTAAATGAGCTGTGGCTGACCTTTCTGGTCCGATACCTGGAGAGGCTCCCCGTTACAAAACGCCCCCTTCCCCTTACGCGCCGTGTACATCTTATCCTCCATACAGCTGTACACCACTCCAAACTCCAGCTGAAACACAAACACCAATACACCCAGGTCAAAAGTTTACATACATCTGTGCGAGATGTGTACAACAGTTAAATAACATTAAAGAATTTTCTACATCACTGTATAGAGTCTTTAATTATTTTGCTGTATGTACGTTTATACAGAAAACACAAAATAAACTTACAAAGGAACATTTTATTCGTTAAAGTTTGTTTTAATAAATTGGTATGTGTTGTAATTACACAGTCATAAATAAAACAGTAGCAGAAAGCACTGAGCGTCACAGACTATGTGAACTTTGGAGTCTCTTACCGTTTTATTGACAGCAAAGCCAATACATATAGCAACGAATGGGTATCTAAATAATAAACAGAAGAGCTTTTACTATAAAGACATCAAACATTTTAGCATTTGTATATTTGGCTGTTTTTATCAAAGCAGGAGAAATAAGTTCATGCATAAAAATGACTGGCTGAAAAAAAGACTAGATTTTTTACATTTATGACATTTAGCAGAAGCACTTGAGGGTTAAGGGCCTTGCTCAAGGGCCCAACAATGGCAACCCGGCAGTGGTGGAGCCTAAACCAGGGACATTCTAATAACTAGACCTGTACTATTGGCACTAGGAATATAGCAGAACATAGTTTTAAGTAAATACCAAGCACTAGAGGTAATACCAGTACCCATGTACAAAGTTGGTGGTGCCGTCCACCGGGTCCACGATCCAGGTCGGGTTTTCAGACAGAATGCAGGGCTCTCCAGCAGCCACTGACTCTTCACCTATAAAACTGATCCAAAACATGGAGACATTACTTTGACTGAAGTGAGCAGTTAGCATCCATGTATGTTTATTTAAACATCATGGTTCACAAATACATATTTCCTGGACATACATGGTTTTAAATCGTTTTTTTTAATCTGTATTTGTTCTACTCCAGCTGTATAAACTGAGGTATAAAGCAGGCTTTAGTGTGTGTGTTTTATACCCATGTGTGGGGAATTTCTCCTTCACTGAGGAAATAATGAGCTGCTCCACTTTCTGATCAGTTTTAGTCACCAGATCCACAGAGGAGCTCTTACACATGATCTTCATATCATTCTGCACAGCGTCCCTCACAATCTGTACAGGAAACCGAGCAAACATCATGATGTGTACTGTAGTGATAAAAACCTTAGCCTATCCAAACTCACACCAATAGGCAACAGAACTGACCACTGAAAAAACGTCAAAGCAGATTGTTTATATTTATTGATATTATAAAAACAGAGACAAACCTCTCCTGCTTTCCTGGCCAGAGCCACAGCGTGGTCCATGGCTTCCTGCCACAGATCAGACATCTCACCTCTATGCAAATGTTCTTTCTAGCAACTGGAATCAAACACACGGACCCCAGCACTGAGAATAAAGTATAATTAAGCCATCAGATGCCAGGGGTGTTAAAGCTATTTAAAAGTATATTACCATGAAATATAAACAGTATTTTAGGGGGGAAATCAGTAAATATTATTTTTCTTCTTTTTCTTTGATGTAGTCATACATCTATAACATACATCATTACATCACACTATCCCATTCCAAAACCAGGGGCATTAATATAGATTTGCACTCGCTTTGTGTCTATAACAGCCTACACTCTTTGGAAAAGACTTTCACAAGATATTGGAGTCTGTGTCTGTGGGAATTTGTGACCTATAAGTCAAACAAGTATTTGTAAGGTTAAGCACTGATCTTGAACGGAAAGATTTGGCTCAGAATAGACTTTCCAATTCATCTCAAAGATGTTTAATAGGGTTTTGATTAACTGACAAAAGATTTCTAATGTTTATACTGACAAACCTAATTTTATTCTGTAAATATAAACACATTTCTATTAAAAAAGTTGGGACAGATGCCTGTTTATCACTTTTACATTAACTTTCCTGTTAATTACACTTTTAAATAGTTTAGGAACTGAAAACACGCGCCTGGGAGTGACAGCAAATCCCCACAGTCATGTTAACAACAAGTACACAACCTCTTTTGGAGTAAAGCGTTCTGATGTCCTCAATCTATTGGCCAGCGTGTGAATTATTTGATTATTTGATTATGAATACGATAATAATATATAAATCAGATTTATGCTTCACTCGGGTGCATTTCACTTATTTTATACGTCGTGTCATCAAATCACAGATCTGCTAATCATGTGTTCGGTTTAGTTACAGTACGGAAGTCAATCGCTATGTTATATAACTCAGTAAATCTGAATAAAACTGAGACATCCTGCTTCCTGACATTAACGCGAAACAAATCGTGATGGAAACATACACACAAAAGCACAAATAATAAAATGAACCCACTTATAAAAATATAACACCAAGAAAATACAATAAAAAAATCACTAACCGATTCAAATAAGCTCCCGCAAAGACAAGAAAATCCTGTATACTCTTCTTCTGTTTGGAAATAAGAGAAACAGTAAGTTAAAAACGACCCCAACTGTCACCTAGCGGACAAATACTGAATTACAATATTAACGCCACATACAGACTTACCGCCACCTAGCGGACAAACACTGAACTACGTTCTCATCGCCACCTAGCGGACAATAACTGAATTTACCAATTTTACACACGGGTTTTACTGCCATCTAGTGGACAACTGAACTGCACTCCAAATGTCACCTAATTATTATTATTATTGTTGTTGTTGTTGTTGTTGTTGTTGTTATTATTGTTTGCATTATTGTTATTGTTATTGTTATTATTATTATTATTATTATTTTGTTATAAATAGTGCTGCAACACTGCAGCATTTTTACATTTTAATTGCCTAGACATGTGTCTGTAGTCTATTCAGCTTTTACGTTGGCCAATTTACACAGAATTCACAAATTCTAATAATATTTACAAGACTTGCAGTTCTGTCCAATTGCTGCATAATTTAAATTCATATATAAATATTTTTAAGAGAGCAAAACCAATCAGCACCCAACAATGGATGGCTTATCACATCCAGGGGCTCAAACTCCTGGAAAAATGGACTTGTGTGATGCTTCTTTACACCAACCGATCTGTAACCGACTATAATAAAGTCCATCGTTCATCCTGTTACATTCTATACTAAATGTTTGTGAGATTAATCATTAGCTTTATGATTTGTTTCTTTAAACATTTCCAAGTTTTAAATCATTTATTCCTTTAAGAAATACCAAACGATATATATATATTCTGTACATGGTGGCTGGGTTAAAAACTCACGTGTAAAGGAAACACAGACAAAGCAGATACAGATAAACACATAAAAACATTCTTTAATGGTAAAAAAAAAAAAAGTTATATCAAATGTACAGAGCTTCAAAAGTGTAAAGGCAGATAAAATGCTTTATTAGTCTTAAATCATTCATTTGGCACATTTGTAAAGATAAGATGAATATTTGTTTCTGCAACATTAACGTATGGCTGAGACAGTTTACCTGGTTGATGTTTGAGGGGATAACGCGGCGGGGCGGGGCGGGGCGGGGCGGGGGTGTTTGGGGGGTCATGAACAGTTTAAAGTCAGTAAAATTCATTGCTGATTATTAAAACATTACATTCATTTATCCAGTTATTTATTTGTACTTAAGGTTTCTTAACAGCAGGTACCACAAACCAAAGTGACTCCTTGGACCTGGGTTTAAATCTCGCTTCTGGTCGCCGTCCATGAGGAGTTTGGCATGTTCTTCTTCGTGTTGTGCTTCTCCTTCTCAAAAATATGCAGCCGGTACAAAAATCAGTTAATAAATAACGTTTACTCATGGTCAGGTTGCAGTGGGTCCTGAACCTCCCGTAAATACAGGAATCACATATTTCATCACAACTAGAGTCACCTTAGAGCCACCAATTCACTTAATGCATGTAGTTTGGAAGGTGGTGGTGGGGGGGACCAAAGTACCTAGAGGAAACCAACCCAGGCATGAGGAAAACATACCAAACTCCATACAGACAGTAACAAGAGCCTGGCTGTATCAGCTTTAACTTCAGATTTAAAAAACCATCATCATGACTGGCTTTACTTCACTGTATCCAGACCTCACTTAAATATCTGACCCCAAAAGTGCTAGCCTTGCTAACAGTGAATAAAACCGGGACTAGTTAGCACTGTACAATGATTACAATAACGCTTGACGTAGCTTCCGTTCAGATTAGTACACTGGTGATAAAAGTACTCGACTGGAACCAGTCGCTCTTGTGCATCGTTTAGAAAAACGCCGGGTTGGTGTGTTCGATGATGCAGCGTTTGCAGTGGCGCTTAACAAACCGCAGCGCCTCCAGGGGCATGTCGCAGTCCTGCACGTTGAGCAGCTGGAGATCGAAACAGTTAGCCGCCACCACCTGAAGCCCGCGGCCCGTGATGCTCTCGCAGGCCTTCAGGCTCAGACGCTTCAGGTTGAAGCAGTTGAGCGCCAGAACCTCTAGCCCGGCGTCCGACACCAGCGGGCATTTACCGATGTCCAGGCTTTTGAGCTTGGAGCAGCTCTTGGCGAGGTGCTCGATGCCATGGTCCGTGATTCCCTCGCAGCCGCGGGCGTTCAGGTAGCGCAGTCTGGAACAGTACTTAGCGATGTAGCGGATGCCCACGTCTGTGATGCGACCGCAGTGCGCTATGCTCAGGTAGCGTAAGTGACCCTCCAGTTTGGCGATCTCGCGCAGGCCGAAGTCGCTGACGAAGCGGCAGTCGCTGACGCTCAGCTCGCGCACCGCCGGGCAGTAGATGACCAGGAAGCGCAGGCCCTCGTCGGTCAGGCGGACGCAGCGGCGCAGGTAGAGGTGCGTCAGCTGGGTGCAGTGAGCCGCGATGGTGTGCAGACCCTCGTCCTCCAGCGCGAAGCAGTCGCTCATGTCCAGGAAGCGGACGGAGATCTGCTGACCGTGCAGAGGCGAGAGCTTGATGGAGGCTTCCCGCGTCAGGCTGATACACGTCACCTTCGAGCAGCCTGCACGGACGAGAGGAGAGAAATAACGGTTACTAACAGGTTACTAACAGGTGTAATAAATCAAGGCTCCAATTATGCAGAAACAGTTTAGGGAAGGCCCTTTCCTCATCCAGCATGGCTGCGCCCCTGTACAAAGCAAGCTCTATAAAGACATGAAGAAAAGTTTAGCCCTACTCAACAGCTTTGGAATGAACCGGAACATCAACAGAGCCATACACATGCTCGTTTGACTGAATGGGCACAAATTCCCACAGACATATTTCACAGTCTTCTCAGAAGAGCGGCCGTTGTTCTAGCTGAAAAGATCACACAGCTCTCAGTCTAATTTAATAGCTTGCCTGCTCCAAGTGTCATTTGGACACCATTAAACATATTTGGGATGAAGTAGAACCTCAGCTGAGAGCCAGGACTTCTGTTCTAACAATAGTTTGAGCAATTAAGGGTTAAGGGCCTTGCTCAGGGGCCTGACAGTAGCAACTCGGTTGTGGTGAGGCTTGAACTGCCAACCTTCTGATTGTTAGTCCAGTACTTTCACCACTGAGCTACCACTGGCCCATGCCCATGTTTTTGGAATAGGACGTCCAACTAAGTCATGGTCAGGGTTCCACAGATTCTGGACCGTATAGTGAATCTGTATGTGGTCGTTACACGTGTTCTGAATCACAAGGTTAAACTAGCGCATCGTTACTGACTCTGGATTCTCGGCAAGGTTTGTCAGAACAAAGAGAGAGAGAGAGAGCGCGAGAGAGAGATATATCTCAGCGCTGCTACGATCCGTTCTCATTCAGGGCTGCGTCGGCTTTCGCAACCAGGCGGGAAGATTCCAGATGTTTTAGTTTGAGCTGATCCTCGCACAAATCACTAGAGGCTGTTATAGGAAATCCATAATGTAATACATGCGCCCGGAGACGCCGGCCACCTCGGCCTGGATCCGAAGAGTGTGTGCTGGTTTCAAAACACAGCCAGGGACGCCTGACGTCACCCGCGCGGAGGGTCGGCTCGGAGTTTAAGCTTCCCCACATGTCAGAAATACAGGGTACAGTCACTCAAACACTGGAGGAGCATCTGAGCATCTGAGCAGAGTTATGTCTCGTACAGGCGGGGTGGGGGGACTCTCGAAACCGGGATCCGGGTGCACAAATGGCCCCCGTCGAAAGATGGCAGCATGCCAGCTGGTATAAATACGCGGTCCTATCTGACAACAGGAAGTGCAGGAAGTCTGGAAAAAGCACCAGGAAAGGGTTCGTCGGAGGAAGTAGAGGACGTTCCGAAGTTCACCGTGCTCGAGGACTGAAAATGTCATCTTCTGTATCTTTCTGGTCAGGATTGTCTCGCCCCGTGTATAAAAATAAGCTGAAAATGAATAAAAAAAGGCGCTCGGGTGGGGCAACGTTAAAAACCGCTACACATTACTGCTGGGATCCAGGGTCCGAATCCGAAGTTGTACTATCAGCTCGTCAAGCGCCTACACATAGAGGACAGGAGTTAATGGTCAAGATCCCATGATTGATTGCCGTCCTGTTCTGTGTGTGTTACTGCATTGTACCCAGTGATTCCGGGAAAACCGGGCCCACTGTGACCCTGACCAGGATAAAGCAGTTGTAAGACGTGAAAAAAGAAATTAAATAAATAAAAATAGGACTGAATATTAAATTAGTTAAATCATTAAATTAATGACTTGCTGGCAGCACAAAAAGCAGAAATGAATGCACTTGTTATTTGTTTATAGTCTATAATGTTTTTAAAAGTGTAGGAATAGATTTTTTATGTGTGAAGGAAATTATTTATTTATTTATTTGTTTGTTGATTTATTTTTACTACGGGCTCTTAAATGATCAGACTCTATCTAATACAAACTTCATTATGTTTCATTATGTTCCAATTCATCCCAATTCACCAAGTGTGCTGAAGGGGTTTACGGTCTGAGTTTTGAACAGTTGAAAACATGCTATTTATTTAATATAATTATTTATTTTATATAATATCGGGGCAGCACTGTGCCAGCGTGTACAGACCCCGGTCAGTGAGTCTGCAGCAGCCGCTCAACGTCACCATCTCCACAGTCAAACACTGTTGGTCGTGTCCTGACACAGCCGGCGCGTCAGCACCCGCAGCGCCCGGTCCACGTGAGAAACGTCGCCAGTCAGGCGGACAGTCCTCTATAGAATTGATTTTGCCCCTGTATGGGTGTAGGAGTGTCCGCATTTTTTGGCTGTGTATGACCCTACCGCCTGTCCCTTTTGTAGATGACTGAAACCTGGCAACCCAAATGTATAGCTTCCTTCAGTGCACCAATCGTATTTTTTAGTTGCAGGAATAATAAATGTATGGGAGGATTATAAACAGAAACAGCACACATAATAAAATACATCGGGCAGTGTTCTGGTATACTGGAGTAAAGTCATGTGGTTAAAAACGTAACATGTCAAGACAGTCATTTACCATAAATCGTTTAGAGTGAATTTAAACTTAAATTTATGTTGGATGTTTAATCAGTAATTCTCCTAATGAGTGGAACAGATTTAATCCCAGAGCACCTGGGGGTCAGGGGTCACGGTCGTGCACCGCGCTTATTTTTCTGCTGCATTAAACAGACAGCCGGAGCTATTAATACGTTTCCCAGCTCCAGAAGGAAGTCGTAGTCGTTTCCGAAAAACCCTAAAAAAAAAGACCCCCGCGGTGGACCTCGCTGATGATGAGTGAACGGAGCAGGAGCAGCAGCAGAGGTCTGTTCGGTTCCAGGTTGTGTTCGGTTCCAGGTTGTGTTTGGTTCCAGGTTCTGTATGGTTCCAGGTTCTGTTCGGTTCCAGGTTCTGTTCGGTTCCAGGTTGTGTTCGGTTCCAGGTTGTGTTTGGTTCCAGATTGTGTTTTGGTTCCAGGTTCTGTTTGGTTCCAGGTTGTGTTCGGTTCCAGGTTGTGTTTTGGTTCCAGGTTCTGTTCGGCTCCAGGTCCTGTTTGGTTCAGGTTGTGTTTGGTTCAGGTTGTGATTGGTTCCAGGTTCTGTTCGGTTCCAGGTTCTGTTTGGTTCAGGTTCTGTTCGGTTCCAGGTTGTGTTTTGGTTCCAGGTTCTGTTCGGTTCCAGGTCCTGTTTGGTTCAGGTTGTGTTTGGTTCCAGGTTGTGTTTGGTTCAGGTTGTGTTCGGTTCAGGTTGTGTGCAGGTTTACTTGTTTTGGTTTAGCGGGCTATAACAGGCCACACACTCGATAGACAGACAGACAGACACAGACAGACAGAGAGAGACACAGACAGACAGACATACAGACAGACACAGACAGGCAGATAGATGGATAGATACATAGATAGATAGACAGACAGAGACACAGACAGACAGACAGACAGACAGACAGACAGAGACACAGACAGATCTTGCCGTACGACAGTTCAGTTCATTAGATGTACAGCGGTGTGTATATCATTAATAAATATATAATAGTCAGGGGCATAAAAATGATCATATTTTATGTTTGTTAATGATTATGAATGATAACTGAGCTCATTTATTTATACAAGTACTTGCCATAAACATTAAATACAGTTTTAGCTTTAAGTAAGGCTAAAAAACTACAATCCACAACTTTTGTCTTTCAAGTCGTGGCTGTTTTGTCTCTGCGGTGAGCTAACCGTCCACGTGCCCTGCTTTTCCTATTGTAAGCCCCTTTATTTAAAGTTTTTACTCCGAGACGTCGGCCATCTGTAAGTCCTCAACCTCCTACAACATGCAATTTCTTCTGCCACAGAGACATCAAGGCCTACAGACACATCAAAGAATCCTAAAAGTGTGTGATGTGCATTTGATGAGAGCATGTACTGTTAAACACACACACACACACACACACACACACACACACACACACGAGCTGGACACCACAGTTTTTACTCTGTTAAGTTACTCTTTTCATCACCACTGCAAAACGCATCATAGAAATAATTATAATAAACAAAAATACACTGAGGAAGAACCAAACAGGAGAGCAGGGAAATATATGAGGTCAATTTAATGCCCAAGAAACCCAAAAAACATCAAACCAACCGAAATATCCCAAAATATCGGCCTTTACCTGAGACATCCAGGTGCTCCAGGTTAGGGCATCGCGAGACCACCTCGAACACAGCCTCGTTAGACACGTTGTAGCATCCGGCCAGGTCGAGTCGCCGTAGCTCGGGGCAGCACTGTGCCAGCGTGTACAGACCCCGGTCAGTGAGTCTGCGGCAGCCGCTCAACACCACCATCTCCACAGTCAAACACACGTTGGGCGTGTCCTGACACAGCCGGCGCGTCAGCACCCGCAGCGCCCGGTCCACGTGAGAAACGTCGCCGGTCAGGCGCACAGTCCTCCAGAGCCGCGGGTCCCACGCCAAGTTGTACCATCGGCGGCACACCCGGGCACAGCGGCACAGCTGGTTGGTGGGCAGATGGGCGAATATCTGAAGGAAGGCGTGGTCCGGCAGCATGTCGATGGGGGCGCCCTGATGCTGGTCTTTGGATTGACACATCCCACGCTGGGGGTAGGTGAGGCCCGTGGTCTCGGGACTGAATGACAACGAGGAGCCATTGAAGAAGGCGGGCGAGGAGCGAGGAAGGATGAGAGCAGGACTGGGCGTGCTCAGAGTACGCATGCTCACGTCCGAGTCTGTGGAGAAAAAGACAAAATAGGGGGAAAAATTATCAGGGAGGTAAGAGAGACAGCGTGGCAATTTAAAAAAGCAAGGGCTCTAACTAGCACCCATAAGCGTACCTTTGTTTGGTACAGTCATGGACCTTATTGGGGAAAAATACCTCAAAACTCAACGTCTTTTAAACTCAACACCACTCCAAGACTAGATACGATGGATGGATGGATGGATGGGTAGGTGGTTGGATGGACGGACGGACGGACAGACAGACAGACAGATAGACAGATGGTTGGATGGATGGATAGATAGATAGATAGATAGATAGATAGATAGATAGATAGATAGATAGATAGATAGATAGATAGATAGATAGGTGGATGGATGGATAGATAGATGGGTGGATGGATGGATGGTTGGATGGATGGATAGGTGGATGGATAGGTGGATGGATAGGTGGATGGATAGTTGGATGGATGGATAGATAGGTGGATGGATGGATGGATGGATGGTTGGATGGATGGATGGTTGGATGGATGGATGGATGGTTGGATGGATGGATGGATGGTTGGATGGATGGATGGATGGATGGATGGATGGATGGATGGATGGGTGGGTGGGTGGGTGTTTGGGTGGTGGATGGATAGATAGGTGGTTGGATGTATGGATGGATGGATGGGTGGATGGATGGATGGTTGGATGGGTGGATGGATGGATGGATGGTTGAATGGATGGATAGATGGGTGGGTGGGTGTTTGGGTGGTGGATGGATAGATAGGTGGATGGATGGTTGGATGGATGGGTGGGTGGATGGATGGTTGGATGGATGGGTGGATGGATGGATGGTTGGATGGATGGATGGATGGATGGATGGATGGATGGATGGATGGATAGATGGGTGGGTGGGTGTTTGGGTGGTGGATGGATAGATAGGTGGTTGGATGGATGGATGGATGGATGGTTGAATGGATGGATAGATGGGTGGGTGGGTGTTTGGGTGGTGGATGGATAGATAGGTGGATGGATGGTTGGATGGATGGTTGTATGGATGGGTGGGTGGGTGGATGGATGGTTGGATGGATGGTTGGATGGATGGATGGATGGGTGGATGGATGGTTGGATGGATGGATGGATGGATGGATAGATGGTTGGGTGGGTGGATGGATGGATGGATGGGTGGGTGTTTGGGTGGGTGGATGCTTTATTTATCCCGAGGGAAATTATTGAGAAGATGATAATGGCACAAGAGACACTGTGGAGGTACCAAAAGCTGTTCAAAAAATGTTCTACAGTTAATCCATGCAAGGGTCCTGGATTGCTACTGTCGACATCCAAGGGTTGTAAAGTGGCTTACAAACACATCTAGACCCAACAGTCTTTCTCTAAATGTTTGTAAAACTCCAAGATGACTGTTGTACATGTTGTCATGGTCTACCACTCTCAAAAACTCTAACAAAGGTTGCAGGAATGTGTAGTATGAAGTAAAAATGCTGGAGAACATCAGTGAACCTCAAGTAGACATTCACATTTGAAATATTATCTTATGAACTTCAAAACTCCACTATCTGGCATCCAGGCTCTGTAAGAATGCCATCCCGATGACGAACTAGCCTCCAGCATACCAGACATAAAGCTCCCCGTCCCATCAAGATGATATAAAAGGGTGGGACAGAAAGTTTAAGCCACAGCGTTCTGAAATTCATTACGTACGAGGAGACGAGCTGTTGAAATAATTGAGGCCGGTCTTTTTATTTCTCGAGTCGTTTCCTCAGTAAATCTTCCAGCCGTCCTCACCTACAGTAAATTGGTCCTTGTTGTGCACTAATGACCGAGACTCAGTGTGTGTTTCAGGAAATGCCACGAATACATTCGGGGCTGTACGGAAGCCATATACACCGGCGTTAATCTCTCACGCCGGGCTCGACGTTTCCTCAGCCTGTCTGGCCTGTCCACTCCACTCACATCCCCGAGCTGGACGCACTGACCCCGGATTAAACCCGGCTTCCTTTTTACCCTGTAGTACACAATGCTTTCTGGTGCTTGTTGAAGACATTGCTTAATTATGCGTTAACCCCTGGACTAATGACTTCCCAAAACATCAGGTGTTCCATTTAACAAGATCAGGTGAAGCGCCCTAGACTATAAAATGCCACAAAAGTCTCAAAAAAGAGCTGCTGATTAGAACAAAGCCCCAATCGAACCATGACATGAAAATCTACAAAAATATAATTAATGACACTAGTATGTGAATCTACAATGTGATACATATACACTGATCAGTCATAACATTAAAACCACCTCAATGTTTCTACACTCACTGTCCATTTTATCAGCTCCACTTACCATATAGAAACACTTTGTAGTTCTACAATTACTGACTGTATTCCATCTGTTTCTCTACATGCTTTGTTAGCTCCCTTTCATGCTGTTCTTCAATGGTCAGGACCACCTCAGGACCACCACAGAGCAGGTATTATTTAGGTGGTGGATCATTCTCAGCACTGCAGTGACACTGACATGGTGGTGGTGTGTTAGTGTGTGTTGTGCTGGTATGAGTGGATCAGACACAGCAGCGCTGCTGGAGTTTTTAAACACCTCACTGCTGGACTTTCACTGCTGGACTGAGAATAGTCCACCAACCAAAAATATCCGGCCAACAGCGTCCTGTGACCACTGATGAAGGTCTAGAAGATGTATTAGCCAAATGAAGCACTTAGAATGGGCTATACCGTTACAGTAAATAAGCAAGACGTGCAGGAGCTAAAGGTTTAAGGTTTTTTAAAGTATGCAGCAGATCTTTGAGGTCATTGAGGATTTCTGAAGCAGCTATAAATCAAATATAAATAAATGTCATAGTTTTAAATAATAGGTATTGTTTTTTTATTAACCATTAAACTCTCTTGTACTTGTGGATCCCAAGTATCCAGTAATGGAGCTATTTTCATGAACACAGCCGCAGTATTGTTCTCAGTAGCAGATGTTTTTGTTGCCAACGGTCTGCAATAATTAAAGTGCAAAGTTGTTGAATTTAGAGCGGAAACATTAAAAAAACTAGCATTTCCCATTATGTGGCGTGCTGGCATAATGGCTTCCAGTTCAGTGCCACCAGTTCAGACTCCTCATATGGAAACCACATCGCCATAAAAACAGCAGTCGTGCAGGGGACGTCCGGCTCGGACGGACTGTTTAATGCATTTTAAATAAGAACGGAGATAAGAAACGAGACCATCGGGTCTAAATGTGAAAGCCAGAAACGCAGATATCCCAGCACGCGGGTTCAGTGCCTGTCGCTGTCAAAATGCCATCCACAACCACTGAGCTCGTTCACTATCGTACCCTGCTGGTGTGTCTTGTACCCTGCGAGTGGACCGACCGGATCTGGCAGACCAATCTTAACCCAGCTGCACTTTTAAAGTCACCGCCGGAGATGCAGGAGGGGGACGTGGGCCTCCGTCAGACTCACGCTACGATACCGCATTCTGTGTAAGCACAAGCAGGCCACAGCTTCTGAAGAGGCTCCTGGAAGGCAATTAGCGTGAGGTCTGACCCCAAGGGAGCGTGCAGTCGTCTTTATTTTCAGCACCGTCGTCCACACTGGCGTCCCCAAAACAATAGAAGTTAAAAACAAGTTAGGAGGGGGTCTGAAGGAGCAAAGCGATGATGGATAAGAAGAATGTCTTGGTCATTCGTGGTCGCCTTTGACCCACTGATTTTATGCAGACATAAGAAAGAATATTCTTCATGTTCATGTAAACCCTTTTACTTCATTTTCTGCTACAACAAATTACACGCACAGAAGAAAAGGCTCCAGTTCTTGAACCCTTGGTTTAACAATATTTCACCTCCTTTAATACAACAGGCTCGTAAATATGCTGGTTTAAGATGCAGTCATATATATTACCGGAGCGATACACGGGCCAATAATTAGGTCACGAACATAAACTGCTCTGAGGTCTCAGAACGCTCATTATACGGAGCTTTGGGTTTGGCTGGTGGAAACGAGCCTCATGACTAACATCAGCTACACAAAGACAAAGTCTAGGTTAAAATGCATATAGCATTTCATAACTGTGAGAGTAAAAATGACTTTTTTGTTAAAAATAAGCCAACAAATGTTAAAAAAAAAAAAAATACATATGCATCGTTTTTATATGGTAGGAGCTCTGGAGGTGCAGTAATAAATTACACTAGCTCACTACCGCTGAGATCCAGGGTTCGACACCCTAGAGGTGCTACTGCTTAGTCGGTCGTCTGCCTACATGCAGGGATTGGCGTCCTGTCCAGGGTGTGTTACTGCACTGTGTCCAGTGATTCCAAGGAAACCAGACCCACCGCAATCCTGACCAGGGTACATACTGGTCAGTAAGTAATCTGCCTACATGCACATATGATTGGCTATGTCTAAGGGGGAAGGATTGGCATCCTGTCCAGGGTGTGTTACTGCATTGTGCCCAGTGATTCCAGTGACTCCAAGGAAACCAGACCCACCACAACCCTAACCAGGACTCATACTGGCCAGTCGTTGGTCTGCCTACATACACATATGATTGGCTATGTCTAAGGGGGAGGGATTGGCGTCCTGTCCAGGGTGTGTAACTGCATTGTACCCAGTGATTCCAGGGAAACCAGACCCACCGCAACCCTAACCAGGACTCATACTGGCCAGTCATTGGTCTGCCTACATACACATATGATTGGCTATGTCTAAGGGGGAAGGATTGGCGTCATGTCCAGGGTGTGTTACTGCACTGTGTCCAGTGATTCCAAGGAAACCAGACCCACCGCAATCCTGACCAGGGTACATACTGGTCAGTAAGTCATCTGCCTACATGCACATATGATTGGCTATGTCTAAGGGGGAGGGATTGGCGTCATGTCCAGGGTGCGTTACTGCATTGTGCCTAGTGACTCCAGGGAAACCAGACCCAGGATGAAATGGTGGTAAAACATGAAAATGAAATGATCCCTGTATGGTTCTTCTTGTTCCACATCCTAATCTAAATTTTAAAGTCACAGAGTACAAAATGTTTTGGACATCTGACTTTTTTGCATCCTACATGTTTTTAAACAGCCTTAAACACAAAAATGTGAAAAATGGTAGAGACATATAAGAGGAAAATACTGGCAGATGACTGGTGTGCAGATTTTCTTTCTTTTCATTGTGCTCGAGGAAACCGCAATTAACATGATTCACTTTTGCGCAGAAGAACAGAGCGCCGAGGTTAAACGGCCACTAATTGAATATTTAGAAAAACAGAAGGCCTCCAACCGGCACGGGGGCTCAGATTTCAGCTTCCTAAAATTAAAGAGATATTTAAGCCGGTGTGTCAGGGCTCCCCTTCCTCGTTAAGAGGGGAGTTTTAGGATTTAGCACGCAGTCCTATGTCATCCTACATAATGCACCCTCCCGTGCGTTCCTTAGGGTTTACACAATCCAGTTTAAATAATTACACCTTCAGCGGTCGACTAATACATCGGAGCGATATTTGTATTAGATGTATTTGCTCGGAAATTCAAACGTATATTTCTTACACAAAGTGGCGTCTATCCAAGTGAAACAGCACCGGGCGTGGGTAATGTAGGACAGGACTTCCTTTTAAAATTATATTTTTGGTGTAGATAGAGTAAGATGCTATTAATCCCATACCCAAGAATTGGAGCCAATTGTGTGTAAGATATTAGAGAACTGCAGAGAGTAAACATGCTCAGTCAAGCTAATACAACACCAGCAAGCTGAGATAAAGCAAGCCAGCATTATTTATAGTGCTTAGTCCTGATTTGTTTAGTTAGGGTCACCATTTGTCCTCTTTACAAGACCTAAAAATGCGTCCAGCCAAGATTTCTAAATCATCAAAAATGTCTAGGATTCTGCTTTTCTAGTCTGTGCGCTATTCACTATTCTGTGTGTGGGTTTTTGCATTGATTTCATCTTTGTTTTTAGGTAAATTAAATTAAATGACAGTTAAAAACACTTCAAATAAGTCAGCTGATATGATTGCGCAATACATGAAAGAAACAAAGGTAAATAAGCGTTTTTTATTTATAGGTGACAACTGTTTTTTAATTTGGTGTTATTATTGTTTAGGGCTAAACACTGAATGGAAAGGAATAGGACTATCTGGCCATAATGGCATTTGTTAGATGTATATGTATTAAAGTTGGATGGCTATTGATGCATCTGGCAACTATATAAACCTCTACCCCATACACATTGCCCAGGGTGCCACCCCCTGGACCAAGTATCTCTTTTTTAAAGAGCAAAATATGGTCACCCATATGGTTTAATGTGTAAAGTAAAATTTGCATTTAATAAAATGTATTTATTTACTTTCACTAGCTGCTTGTTCCTGTTCTGGGTCATGGTACGTCTGATAGGACCTTGTAAAAGCTCATGCGGGTGAAAAGATGGGTCGGGGGTGATGGTCACGACCCTCCTCGGTCAGGATTCGGCCGCAGTAGAGACGAATTACGATTGAGTAATTGGATACGACTAGATTGGAGAATTAAGGAAAACATGCATACACAGAAAAAACACACTCTGTATGTATATTTTTGATCATTATACACTCTTTTTTTTTTTTTTTTGAAGCAAAAGCACAGCTGCAAATACTCGTCCCTTACACGTGCATGTACATTTTTTACTTTAACACCATGACAAATGTCCAAAACTCTTGCAGCAACCTTCGACTTTCAACAAGATTTCCAAAAATGGTTGTTGCACCACAAGAGTAATCGATAACACTTCTATACTTAGTTCTTCGTTTATTTCCTGACAAAGGTTGACAAATTCAAGGTATGGACGGTGACCGGCGCGTACAGGTACTTAACATGAATATGAGCGGACTCCTCTGTAACTGCTCTGTCATTAAGATAAGCAGTGGGACGCGGGTCAGACCGATGACTCCTTCACATGACAGGAGGGAATGCACGGAATGCTGTTCTACCATTTAGCATCTTTCATACGGGGCTCCTGTGAACACTCAATCCCGGGACTCCTCCAGAAGTGTTCAGTTCACGTCAACGCTCTGACTAACTGAATAATATATTTCCTCGGAAGAAACATTACAAGTTCTTGGACGTTCCCAGTGCTCACATTTTTTGCAGTTTCATCTCCAGGGTTCCAGTGTAAAGTGCTCTAAAATGTGCTTATCTTTTGGACTCTTGGACGTGATCTGAAAGAGAATCTCCTCCCTGTTGAGGGATGTGAGTGAGATGCGGGAGTACATGCAATTCTCCACGTTTTCAGCAAACCCCTGACGGCTGGGCTGCAGGTGAACCTGAGGTCACTCGATTCCCTCCTCAAGCCGGTTAGATCAACGTACACGCTGTTCAAGCCTTCAGAAAAACACATTCAAGCCGTACAGATTATTCCATGAACAATATTTACACTAGCATTTGCATTACGTCATTATAGCGAGGCATATTTTTAAGTTCTCATCCAACAAAACAATCCGAGAACGTCCGAACTGCACGAGCACCTTCCACGAACGATCCTGAATGTTTATACAATTACTGACGGAACCGAGCCAGCGGCTGCTTCTCGAACCACACGCTACATAATAAATAGTACGTCAACGTAGTAACGACAACACTGGTGGTGTTCTAATTTGACAGTATTTATTACATAGTGTGTGGTTTGATACGCAGCCAGGCGGCTTTCTTAGGATGGATGGCGAGGAAGAGGCGAACAAAAGACTATCGGAGGCCAAAGCCACAGGAAATACAGACTGGAAGTCGTGTCAAAACAAATACAGTCAGATTCTGGAATGTTTCATAGAGCAGTACCTGTGCGCTGTAACTGGGATTAGAACATAATCAGGCGCTACTCACGGAAAATGAGTAAGGTCTGCGATGATCCATAACGAGATTTGATGTCTATGGACGGATAAGCTTTACCTCATTGTTTATGCGAGACATGATCGGCTCACACTGTGTGTTTACATTCCTTCGGTGTCTGTTTTACCACCGATTTATCCTGGTCAGGGTCACTGTGGCGCTGACACTGGCCGGCCACCGGGGAATCAAACCCAGGCCCTTCTTGCTGTGAGAGGTGTGACATCCTGGTCACCTTTACGTCTTACAGTGGTCTACAAAGCTTCATGATTGCTCTTCATTCATCTACTCGGTGTCTGTTTTACCATCAATTTATCCAGGTCAGGGTCACTGTGGCGCTGATTCATTGTGTCAAAGGTAGGAAATACCCTAGATCATTTTTAGTAGCTTTAGCTTTTAGCAGTAGGACCACCGGGAGAAAACCCACACATGGAGAACATGCAAAGCACACAGAAGGAACCCTGGCCGCCCACCGGGAACTCAAACCCACGCCCTTCTTGCTGTAAAGCGACCCATTCAGCCACACATGCATTTACATGCATACTAGTAATCTGATTAAGGTCAGGTTCTGGTAGTGATCTAATTATTTAAATGATCATGTAGACCTCATACCCGATTATCTGGATTATGAATAATCTGATTAGGATATCTGGATTCCTGCCCAGCAATCGGTTTATTCACGTCATGTATACAGGTAAACCGCTAGCTATCGAATTTCTGCATCTGCCCTCATGTGGCTGGAGAGGCTGGAGGTTCCCGGAAACAGTAAACACTGTACAATGTGAAGAAAAGAACGTGTATACAAAAATGGAAGGGGAAATCTAAGTTTTAAACAGGACTAAAAAGTTTGTACTGCTGTTATTGCCCCTCACATCTCCAGTGTTTTACTGGACAGTGGTAAAGCTGGACATTGGTCACCTTTTTATTACGGGTGAGTGTGACCTCATTTTGGGTTCATTACATCCCTCAGTGGTCTACAAAGCTTCATGATTCCTCTTCATTCATTCATTCATTGTCTGTTTTACCACCGATTTACCCTGGTCAGGGTTGCAGTGGGTTGAACTCACTGGGCGAAACACAGAAAACACCCTGGTCAGGTTGCTAGTCCATTACAGAGTGATTGCTCTTCATCCCATCCTAATATGAATGTAAACGTTTGACTTTAACTTTGACTTGAAGAACAGTGGCAGCTCAGTGGTTAAGGTACAGAACTAGTAATCAGAAGGTTGCTGGGTCAAGCCCCACTACCACCAAGTTAGCACTGTTGGGTCACTTTGGATAACCAGATAAAAAGGTCCAAATATTTAAAACTAACACACTTGGCATAAAAAAGGTTTTTTTCACTTTACTATTTTTTTTTGCTCTGTCTTATCCATTATACATCAATATCAGGACATTTTATTACATTAGACATTATCTTTAATGCTTTATGTACTACGATAAGAGAAAAAATTCAGTATTAGTCACTGCATTACGTTATTTCTAATAATTCACGTTCATTCTGCACAGACAAACCCTCCACTCTTTCTCATCCTCCTCTTGGCTAAAATATGCAGGACTTGACGTCTCGACGCGTGTCTCTCTAACGCAGACACGGATTCTGACCTCTGGCAGCAGACGGTAACCTGATCTCACAGCAAGTCCAGGGGAACTCGTCACATTTCGCCGTCAGGGGTCGAAGCCCGGCCGACTGCATTTTAACAAACTGACAACTTAAGTCCCCCGTGAACGGCGGTCAAAAAAATCTAATATGATCCAACGCTACTGTGCAGGAAAAGCTGCTTGTGCCTGACGAAGACTCCGGTCCTGCACATGCCTCTCTGCTCTACCCCTTCCAGCCGGGCATCTTGCTTCGATTAAAATGCCTTCTGCGCTTCTCATGCGAGAGTCCTCTGGCTGCTCGTGCTAATGTTTGAAAGCAGCTGCGCTCGGCCCGGCATCGACGAGTACACATGGACAAATCACTCACAGACATTTTGCATTACTGCGCTCTTACGACATCGGACGTACAGACGCTCGCAGAGTCGGATGTGTTTACGACGGGCTGATTTAAGCAACAGAAAATGAGCCAGTCAATCATCGAAGATGGAAACGTCTTCAAACAAATCACTGAGTGAAAGCAGTAAATCTTCTGAGGAACGGTAGCTAGATTGTGTCTGAAAGACGTCGGATCTGCTGACTGAGTCTGCTTAAAGGCAGAAAGCCACATTTACACCACATAGTGTTCACCTTGAATGAATTTTAAACCTGTAATGGTTGATATTTATATTTAAAAGCACTAATGCAAATAGTTCACATGACACATAGAGAAAGCAGGAGTTGTGCTCAAAGATGGATCAGATTTGAACCCCCTAGTGTGCACCAACGGGTTCAACATGGCACCTGATTAACATTGGTATTACAGGGGATGATTCCTTCCGGCTGCTCTCATTAGGCGCCGCCACAGTGGATCATTTGTCCACATATTTGATTTGGCACACCAGATGCCCCTCCTGATACCATGCTTGGGACCAGCACTATGGGTGCACTAATATTTCCACTCCACCGATGGCTAGGTTCAAATAACATCATGCATTTTGTGTATTTGTGAGCCCAACCAAATGCAGAGGAAACCCACACAGACACGGGGAGAACATGCAAACTCCACACAGAAAAGACCCGGACCGCTCCACCTGGGGACCGAACCCAGGACCTTCTTTCTGTGAGGTGACAGTGCTACCCACCGAGCCACCAGGAAACACCAGGATCGATGATATTTCCTTTTGTTTCGAATTAAGAATTACAGAACCTCTATATGAAGTTCTGGAGTAGTTCTCCACCTTCTTTATTCATTTAGAAAAATGCTGGAGGAAGATACCACCACATACCACTAAGGTATGTTGGTATTAAAGCTGCTTATAAGCAATATACCACCCTACAAATAAGGTCCTTGATATGGATATTTGTTCTTAAGATCTTTAACGTCCTCTTGTGTCCATGTGGGTTTCCTCTGGGTCGTCTGGTTGCATGGCAGAAGGACATTTGGCCACTTGATGTAAATGGGTGACTGCTGGGCCGTGTGATAGATTTTTTTCAGTTCAGTTTATATTCTAGGAAAGGCTCTGACCCATCATGACCCTGATCATGTTAATTGAAGACGAATGAATTACGAGTCAAAGCAATCAGAATTTCTTTTATTTATACATATTAGCCTTTATTATCATTTCCTTTATTATTATTATTGTTATTATTCCTTATACACTTCAACGCTCTGCCTAATTATCCTGAAAAGAACTTTAACAATGGTGTCGGCGTGAATCTCAGCGGCCCTCCCTCGAATCTCTCTGAAAGCAGTGACTCATTCCCTCTAGTGCAGGATTCGTTTTATTAAATCAAGAGCATCATAGAGGAAATATTCAAACATCTGGTCCATAAACGAGGGCTTTGCCACAGTAAAGGAGGCAAAAGAAAGGGGTTTCCATGTCCCTAACCACCCTGCCTTGCCCTCTCTCCCCCCTCCTCTGTGGGTTCGGGTGATTCTGGCCCGTGATGGATAAAGCAGAACGGATCTGGAGAAACGGTCTGAAGTCTGATAGCTTCGTGCTCCGACGCGAGCCCCCGTGCACTCGAATTAACCACACTCATGCACATTAGCGAATCGGGGGGGGGAAGAGGGGAAATGTGAAGAGGGTAAACATTTAGGGAGCTCATATGGTTTCAATATTCATTCCACATCAGGCTGAAAGAATAAGGATCATGATGAGGGCTTCAAGAATAACAGTTTTAATTGCAGGACTCTGCAGGTCCCTCAACAAGTGTGTGATAATAGAGACATTATTTAATCTGCTCTCTGATTACAGCTGGAGATAAAGACCCGTGTGTAGTCTGGAATCTTGGTAGAAAACGTTTGCATTTATTAGTGAAGAGACGTGTGTCACAGCCCTGTTGGGATTTTAATTATATTTATAACTGTGCTTTTTAAAAACGTGCAGGACAATGCCTATTTCTATTAAATCTATTAAATTCCATGGTGGCTGGTGGTAGTTTCTCCTGGGGCTCAGATCACAGATGTGTCACAACATACAGTGCATCAATCCCTTCGGTTTATGGGGCTGTGTGGTCGCAAATGAGTCAAAGTGCCCATGCAAACTTTGGTCCACAGTCAAAAGCGCCTACGATGGCTGTACGTTGGAGCAATGGAAGAAGGTCAACTGCACAGACAGATCCTATTTTTTCTTCGAGATCATGTTGACATACCTGTGGAGGAGAGATGCACCAGGATGCACTGTAGAGAAGATAAAGGGCCTGCTGGTATGCCCTGGTCCAAGATACTGATGTTGTTTCGATGGCATATGCTTAATATGGCGGTCCTAATGTTTTGGCTCATCAGGTTATGTATAATGAACAGATATAGGTGATACAATAAAGCTGACAAATAATAAACAGGTTGCAAATATATTTTGCAATGTATTTAAGCTCACTTAATGACTTCCCTGCAAAAAAGAAGTTAATAAAGTATAAAAAATAATACATTAATTAAAGAATAAGGATAACGCCAGTCTAATAATAAGCATGGTCATGTTTTACACACTTCGGTGGCATTAAAAAGGTGGTACGATGCTGGGAAAAATGCACCAGACGTTTATTATATCATCACTATTGTACTAAATTTAACTTCACACACCCAGCACAGGTTCTTGGGTAATGTACCCAAGTGTAGAAGCATGTATTGTTAAAAAGACACGTCCGATCTAAATCTCACATCCTATCACAGAGCTCTGGTGATCCTGTGGTTAAAAGCTAAACCTCACACCGCCGTTCCCAGTGCTCACCCCTTCCCTGGAACATATGGGTGCTCGTAAACGTAGTGAATACAGCCTTCTCTTATTTCATTGAATTCTATGTAAACCCGACCAATTAGCTTTCCCATGGTGGCCCGTCCTCAGCTGTCACTGTCAGCGATATCGTTTCAAATTCTCTGTTTCACGTCACGCTCGCGAAGAGAACAAACAGCGTGTGATGCAGCGCAGAGCCAGATCCACCTCTTTAAAGGAAACGACGACGTCACAGGATCCGTTTGGGCACAATGGAACTAGCTGCCTACTAACTTCCTGTTCTCGGCCCTCTGTTTCACCATGCCGGAAACCGCCACTGAGACAATGGCCGTTACGTTCACCACGGTGGTACAGAGCGTTCCATAACAGGCTCTTTTCCACAAGAACTACATCCAGTCATTTGTGGTTTGGATATTTTGATCTTCAAGATCTATTTCATACAAACTTCTAACATAGTATTAGACAATTGGATGAATGGATTCCACTTTTGGACCCCACATGCTAGGAGAAGAGTCAGTACTGCACCCAGTACTCAGTGATTCTGGGCACCTGGGTTTCATTTGTCCAGCACTGGATCAGAAATCTGTGGTAAGCATATAACAGTAGTATGTACAGTAAATATACCAATAAAAGTAAATATACTGCACAGATCTTGGCGATTGCGATGTTGTAATATATGATGTACGACATACTCAGTGTCCATCTGTTGCTCATTATTCACCCAAACACAGGATTTATGGGTAAGTCTACAAACACGTGGAAACCGTCCAGGTCCAGACTCAAGGTGGATGAGTTGTGCAGCCTGATAGCTGCAATGACTCTTGGGTTTTCTAGCAGCTCCGTGAATGAATTAGCTATTTGCTAAAAGTGATGACGGAGATTAAGTGAAATATATAATAATAATAATCTGACGGCATAACGAATACATCTAATTTAGACAGTATTCTCTTCACCTCCATATTCACTGGGGGCTCGATTTTACTTGAGCGTACCACATCTTTAAAAAGTAAGCTCTCGTACCTCCTGTTAAATACTGTACATTAATATTAGTGATTCATACAATTGCACAAGTCTAAGTTCTCTTTATAAAATGGAACTTTGTCTATGAAACAAGACAGGATTAGGACACTGGTACTACATACTGTATATGCTATATAACTCATAACAAAGTACAGACAGGTTTTTACATTAGTGACCTAGTATGATATTTAGATATTTAGGGGCAGTTGTAGCCTAGTGGTTAAAGTACAGGACTAGTAAGCATAAGGTTGCTGGTTTAAACCCCACCACTACCAGGTTGCCACTGTTAGGCCCTTAAGCAAGGCCCTTAACCCTTACTGTATACTGTATAAGTCGCTTTGGATAAATGGTGTAAATGTACACCAGTGATGTAGTATAGGCATTTGTTTATGCTAGTAATGTAATACAGTAGTACATCTGTTTATTTTGGTAACTTGGCCCTAATGCTGTATTACAAACATTTGTTAATGATGTTGACAGTTTATAGTAGTTACTTAGTACAGAAATCTGTTTATGGCAATAAAATAACACATTAAAATAATATATATTGTGCTATTGTCTTCAGCTGAGCTGTTTTTTTGACGGGTGTGTAAACAAAATGTTCTTAATCGGACCACATCTTTGTACAAAAAATGCTGAACAGACATTTGTACGTTTATTGTGGTTTTCAGAAAACATGCTTAATTAAATTGGTGGCGCAGAACGTCATAAAATGTTATTTGACTGTGTGGCATGGCTTCCTAATTCCCTGAAGACTTCTCTACGCCCATATGAATAAAGATGGTTCACTGCACTTATTAAAAAGTACATAAAACAGTGGTCACTTTGCCGAAGTAATAATAAAAACGTATTACTTTAAACTGTCACCTTATAATGAATTAAGAATAAAAATGTCTCCAGATGGTTAGATACAATCCAAAAACTGGTCTGGTATAAATTAAAGTTGATGAAACATGGGTGGCACTGTCCACAGTCAAGTGAACTTTATAGGTATAAAGGTAAAGGGTCATGAAGTTCTTTGCATTAAAAATCTATCTGAGTCTTATAGACAGAGACAGATTAAACTGTAGCAGGATGATGGAAATAGGAAAATATGGATGGAAAAATAGGAACGGCTCCTGATCCAAAGCAAACCGCCTCATCTGTGAAACATGGACATGCAGTCCTGCCAGTGAAACTGGATCACTCATCTTTATTGATGATGTGACTGAACAGAAGCATCTGGAGCTCAGATTCACCCAAACACCTCAATGGATTTTGGCACTTTGCAGCAGAACAGCACATTGTTAAAGCAATAAAGAGCTTCAGGGCCAGAGACCGAGTGGACAACTCAATCAGTGAACCGTTACACTCTGCTCTTAATTGCACAAATTATCAACGCCGGTACTTATTGCGTCCTGGCAAAGTAGTCAGACTTAAGCTGTTGGACTGAATTCTTAGGAAGACACGGATGATGATGATTGAACCTAAGCTCTTCACTGGCCTCCACAATCAACAGATCTAAATGGACAAAGAGCCAGACAAAGCTGGAGCAGCCGATTCTTTCTCTCATGGCAGTATAGCAGCCTGTGGTGAAGTAAAGCTTGCTTGATTGTTAACGATGGCACTTTTTTTGTTTATGCATCTTCTTAACTTTTTCTCTTAATCTAGTCATATCCAATTACCCAGTTGCATTACGCTTTATCTCTACTGATGCCCCTCCTACTGTATAGCCTATTCCATCTTTTCACCTGCACGAGGTGAGTTCATATGCAGATCAGCTTTGTGTACAGAGATCTGGTGTGCTAGTGTGTTTTTACCGCCTAAGCGCCCCAGCCATGACATCCACTTCTCTTACAAGTGCATGTGAACATTCAACTTCAGTGTATTTGGTTTGGTTATCACAAATAATACAAAGATGAGCCAAAACATTAGGTCCACCCTTCTAACCTGCTCTCATAACACCTCTGAGCCACCAAAACATGGACTCCACAAGACATCTCAAAGAGTCCTGTGGTACTTCTTACCAGAACATTTGACCTAGTTGTTTTACCTGAAATGCCCAGAAATGACCATCATAATCTTTTAACTTGTACCAACCAAAACACAGTCAACAACAATTGCTGTTACTAACGTCATGCAGGGTTGCACTTAATGTTCCCCCTTGGCCATCGTAATAAAGACTATATGAACTAAGTTGCCAGATGCAGAACCTGTTTTGCCCGATTTTCCATCAATAATTACCCGATTGCTATCATAACACACTGTACCGTTCCAGAATCGCCCCCTTTCCCGTAGAACCGAGCACTATATCACCCTGTCAGCCTGCATAACTGAAGTGCAAGTAAAACGAATGAAAAATTAAAGCTGCGACCACACTAAGAACCGAATCCCAACCACACGGCTACTGCACTTTCCAAACCCGAAAGCTCCTGAGCCTCAGACGTTAATCGATTTAGAAGCAAGATGGAGCGCTGGAGTTTGAGGCTTACAGTGGAGCAGTCCTTAAGAGACTTCTCAGCTCGTTCCATCAGAGGTTCAAGCTGGGCTGTGTTTACTTCATACTCTGTAGATACATCCCTCCCTTCTCTGGACTGATCTGACCTGACTAGGCTTTTTTTCAAGCATAGAAATGCAAGAAACTAAATATGAACGATCTGCAGTAAATAATTCTGCATTATTTACTCATCAAAAGTGGGTCTGAAAACAAATCTGCTGACCTGCATGGTAAGAAGATATTTTAGACCTGAGATTTTGGGATTTCATGCATGTTTTCAATAACTGTCTTGATTTATTAACTAAACCAGAGGTCCCCAACCACCGGGCCACGGAGCGGTCCCGGTCTGTGGGTCATTATTTACTGGAAAGAATAAATAATTTCTTTTTTTCTGTTTTACTGACAAAAGATGTTTTATTTTAAAAAACGGATTCTTTTTTATTAACATCCGTCTGTTCCTCTTGACGCGTTTGACAAGTACCTATTTCAGCCACATAATACCAAAAAATTTAGCCCACAAGGTAGCTAAAATGAGCCAAAAAGTCATTTAGGGTTCCCACTGATATTCCATCATTCATATCTTATATGAAACCGGTCCGTGGTGCAAAAACGATGTGGGATCGCTGACCTAAACAATACACTTTGTTATAAGCTCACTCACTCACTTTCTTAACCGCTTATCAGGGTTGCTGGAGACTATCCCAGCTTTTCAATGGGTGCAAGGCACACAGTAACACCCTGGGTGGGGCACCAGTCCATCGCAAGGCAGACACACACACACACACACCCATTCACCTATAGCACAATTCAGTGTCTCAAATTAACCTGAGCTCCCGGAGGAAATACACGCAGACATGGGGAGAACATGCAAATTCCCCCGCCTGGGGATCGATCCCAGGACCTTCTTACTCTGAGGCGACAGTGCTACCCACCGAGCCACAACAACGTGTTTCCTGCATTCGTCCATGAAGTCTAATAAGGATGGCACGATAGATTGACAGAAAAGCTGCCAATTTTTCCTCAGTGCTCACAAAAGCCTTTCAGTGGATGTTTGTAACAGTGTGTGCTGGACAGAATGTGTATCTTATCCTTTCATGGCTCATTAAATGACAAATTTGAGCCCTCACAGCGAATAGGAAAATCTCATGAATAGCACCAAAAGCAACACAGCCAGAGAAACCACATTAAACTGCTCAATAAAACACGTCTATATTGCAAACTGTAAAAATATATTCACAATTTGCCGTGTTCCAAGATTCCACTTGGAAGTTTTGTTTCAAAATATTCCCGAAAGGAAAAAAACTGTTATGGATTTTCCCGATGTACCGTGCAAGTTTTTTGTGGGAAAGGAAACTTTGCTTCAGCTAAATACTCATTTAAAATAAACTACAATAGCAGTGCATCTTTATTCCCAGCTCTGTAATAGACAGACAGAACCCTGAACCCTATTAGAACCCTAAAGTTTAAGCACCTCTACTCTTATGTAAGGCATCTCAAATCACAACCAGGTCGATCCCACGCTGAGATGAGCTTTTTGCTGGACTTCAGTTTGAGAGACACAATCCATCCTACAGCCTTGACTCTCAGGTGGTATTTATTGATGAGCAACCGATATCTCAGTCCTTGTTTTTAAAACATACAAAACTGGCCCCGGATTTGCTCTTGGATGAGGCCCGGACGAGCTCTCGATTCAGCTTTCTCACCGCAGATCAGTCCGAGCACAGATGGGTGTTATACAGGACACGGTGTCGAGCCATTGTTCTGGGTGGAACCTCACAAAGCCTATCGAGTTGCTCCGCATACCTCTTTAGCCATGATTCCTTTCCAAAACAAACGGCACGTGGAGCCAAAAAAATCTGCTCTTACCAGGCGTTCCGGGGGCTAAATAATATAAAAGAGGTTCGGTCAGTTCAGAACTAACAGAATATCAAAGAGCATCAGGAATCCTGATCTTGGCTTTGTGTCAGACAGAGGGTTTTTTTCAACTTCTGGATTAAATAAGGCATAATGGGTATGCAAAGTATTAGGTCCTAAATTAAGTCCTGACATTAATCAAGTCATTTTAACCTTAGCGTCTGTGGACCATATTTTTTATACATGGCATTTCTGGAGAATGACACTGAGGGTGAACAACAGACATAATCTTATGAATACTTTAATAAACTTCCAGAAGTGGAAGGTCAGTGGTTATGGTGCTGGGCTGTAAATTGGAAGGTTGAGGTTTCAAATCCAAACACACCCAAGCAGCTACTGTTGGACTCTTGAGCAAGACTCTTAGACCTCTTGGTTTCATGGTCACCGTACAGTGCATCTTTATTTCCAGCTTTGTAATAGATACACAGAACCCTAAACCCTATTAGAACCCTAAAATTTAAGCATCTCAAATCATAACCAGGTCGATCCCACGCTGAGATGAGCTTTCTGCTGGACTTCAGTTGTGGCTCTATTGTATATTTGTCCACACCATTTGGTGCGTTTGGTGTTTGAGAGACAAGATCCATCCTACAGCCTTGACACTGTAGGATTTTTGCTTTTGTTATTTAAAATACAGCCATTGCGAATATTCACTTAATCTTCTAAATTATTTAAGAAACTTCCAGAAGGTAGGTCAAGGGTTTTGGCTCTGGGCTTTAAATTGGAAGGTTGGGGTTTCAAACACCAACTTCCCCAAGCAGCTGCCGTTGGACCCTTGAGCAAGGTTCTTACAGCTCTTGGTTCCATGGGCATCATATAATGTCTGGCCCTGGCTTTCAAACAAGCTGCAATACGCAACTATTAAACTGAGCATAAAGTTAAGCTTAAATAATGAGAGTGACATGTATTATGACACAAAATTATGAGAACAGAACTCCATTAAATACTGCTCGTATGTGTATTTACTAGCAAAATTAATTTATTTTTGCATTTTTTCCAACACAGAGCAGCGTCAAATTCTTAATTCTCCACAAGTTACACACTTCAGCTTCAATTCCATTTATTTTCATTTCATCTTTTAAATTTTGTTTAATGTTGTGATCACACAGATGGCAGTAAGACATGCTGAAAGAAATGCTCTACTACTTACATGTACAGATTTTTGGTTTAAAAAGTGTCTTTTATTAAAGGTGACTTTCAACTGAGCTGAGCAGAGCCTGTAAATGGCAGCCAGTACAATGAGGATTTGCTCCCATAGCCTTTTGAAAAGCCTTAAATGTTCAGTCCAACTAAGCTCCATCACGTTTACCAATCTGCTAAAACCAAAATATAATAATAAAATATTACTCCTAACTTCGGGTCATCATTCTGTTATTTATACACAAGCCCAGCAATAAAAGCTACAGAAAAAAACCCAAGCTGTCCATTCTTAGCACTGAGTAAACAAAGGCAGGCTCGGTGAGACTGTACGGAGCAGTCGCAGTGGGGAACTTTGACATAATTCCCATCTAGCAGAGCAATAAAGCAGCGCTTGGACGAACACTCAAAAGAAGCACATTGCTTTAGACGTGTACTGTTCCTCTCCTCAGGAAGTTCATGCCTTATTCCAAAAAGTATTACAGCATGAATTGCTCACAGAAACTGGATTATACTCGGCAGAAGTGGGATAACGGCTCATATAAACGAAATTATCTTTGCTGTTCGACAGTAATAAATTTTGCTCCTCTAATGGAAAAAGCGGTTCACAAAAACCCTTTAAAACCCTCATCTAATGTTCAATAACACCGAGGATGTTTGGGTAAACTGAACTCGGACGAGTCAAATGAAAAGCTTAAGCTATAAATCCGCAGCGTTAAATTTGACACGATGAAGAAAGATGAGATTTGTGCAGCAATATCTGGGTGGAGCTCTGCAGAAAGGTCTTTCTCATTTTCTGCTCTCCAGATGTGGCGCTTTGGGGCCGGCATTTCCGAAAAACGCAGCCACAATTGTAAAAACAGTGGAATTATGTGCACCTACAAACATCAGTGACTGAAGCATCTAGTTTAATAGAGGACTGCGAGTGTGTGTGTGTGTGTGTGTGTGTGTGTGTGTGTTTAAGTGAACTACAGCTCAACCCTGACTCCCCCTCTCCAGCAAGCTCCAGACATCTAGCTCAGATTTCCTCAGCAAGCTTACAAAGAAACACCACGCAACGCTCTCTTGCAGAATTGCCCCGCAGAACCCGAGCTAATCGCGAACAAAGTCTCGGAGCTACATTCCAGAGAAAGCATTTCTCGTCCTAGCCAGAGTACACAGATACGAAACTACTGCCTGGTGTGCGATACGCTAAACAAAAACAACACGAACGCTCGTGGTACAGGCCACGCTGAGCCGATCTCAAATCTAATAAAGATGCAGTAATGAGCGCTCGTCCTGTGGGGAGGCGGCCCGCACTCCCTTTAAATCCGTTCGGACAGGGAGAGTGAATTCCACTCGCCTGACGCACACACGCTCTCTCAATCACTGACGGCTAACTCAGAGGCCCACCAGCTTTTCTGACATACAAGAGTACTCTCTAATGCAAAAAAGTCTAATGTTTTCTACAATTTTAAAAGTTTAACCACACAATTAAAGGTCTAGATCAACTGTCCTTACTTTTTTACCCAACTGCCCACTACAGTGTCCAAAACTCCTCAGGCTGAAAATAATCATGATAATTAATGATAGAAAATGATGAGGGCTGCAGTTTCATGTCATGATCTGCTGGTAGACCATAGATCGCTGACCCTTAAACAAGCTCCCACAAAACAGGGTCAGAACCACATCTGCATGTTACCACTGGTCAATACCAAGCAGCAGCCCACAACAGGTTATGCTGACCAGAACAGCTCAGAACTCCCCACAGCACAGAAAAGGTAACATTTTCCCCTGAAGCAAACGACACGTCATAAGCACATCTGCAGCCCATAACGGGTCAGAACCACAACCCACAAGACGTTACAACCACCGCACTGCCCACAACAGGTCATAAACATGTTTGCAACCCTCAATAAGTCTGAACCACCCCTGCAGCCCACGACAGGTCAGAACCACACTCGCAGCCCACAATCAGTCAGAAGCATGCCCAAATCCCACAACCATTCAGAAGCATGTGTCCACCACAGGCCAGAACTACCCTCACAGACTCTAACAGAATATAACCACCCCTGCAACTCAAGTCAGGACCATGTCTTCAGCCCACCCTTCTAGCCAATAAAAGTTCAGAACCACCATCCTAACCAATAACAGTTTAAAACCACCATCCTAGCCAATAAAAGTTCAGAACCACCATCCTAGCCAATAAAAGTTCAGAACCACCCCCTAGTCAATAGCAGTTCAGAACCACCCTCCTAGCCAATAGCAGTTCAGAACCACCCCCTAGTCAATAGCAGTTCAAAACCACCCTCCTAGCCAATAAAAGTTCAGAACCATCCTCCAAGCCTTATTACCCTCCTAGCCAATAACAGTTCAGAACCATCCTCCAAGCCAATAACGGGTCAGAACCACCCTCCTAGCCAATAACAGTTCAGAACCACCCCCTAGCCAATAGCGGTTCAGAACCACCATCCTAGACAATAAAAGTTCAGAACCACCCCCTAGCCAATAGCAGTTCAGAACCACCATCCTAGACAATAGAAGTTCAGAACCACCCCCTAGCCAATAGCAGTTCAGAACCATCCTCCAAGCCAATAACGGGTCAGAACCACCCTCCTAGCCAATAACAGTTCAGAACCACCCCCTAGCCAATAGCAGTTCAGAACCACCATCCTAGACAATAAAAGTTCAGAACCACCCCCTAGCCAATAGCAGTTCAGAACCACCATCCTAGACAATAGAAGTTCAGAACCACCCCCTAGCCAATAGCAGTTCAGAACCACCATCCTAGACAATAAAAGTTCAGAACCACCCCCTAGCCAATAGCAGTTCAGAACCACCCTCCTAGTCAATAACAGTTCAGATATAGAACTACCCATCTAGCCAATAGCAGTCCAGAATCATCCTCCTAGCCAATAACAGTTCAGAACCACCCTCCTACCCAATAACAGTCCAGAACCACCCTCCTGCCAATAACAGTTCAGATATAGAACCACCCTCCTAGACAATAACAGTTCAGAACCACCCTCCTAGCCATATAATAATGGCTATATATAATGGGTCAGAACCCCCTCACAGAAGGAAAGAAAGAAAGAAAGAAAGAAAGATATCCTTTATTTGTCATATATACATATACAGATGTACAGTACAATGAAATTCTTTCTTCGCATATCCCAGCTGGTGTTGGAAGCTGGGGTCAGAGCGCAGGGTCAGCCAACTTACGGCGCCCCTGTAGCAGACAGGGTTAAGGGCCTTGCTCAAGGACCCAACAGTGGCTACATAGCAGAGCCAGGATTTGAACCGCCAATCTTCCGGTTGATAGCCCAAAGCCCTACCCACTAGGCTACCACAGGCCCACCATAGAACCTTCTACCTGCAAAATGTCAGCGGTATGTCTTTGCCTACAATAGGTCAGAAAACAACAGGTCCATATAGATATAAAATCGGCTTTTACATGTAAAGATCAGTACGTTTCCCAACCACCTTCAGGACAAAAGCTCTTACATTTCTCAGACGTGTATTCTCATTATGAGATCATGTCTGGCTCCAAAACTCCAACTGTAATCAAATACTTCATGTTAAGGATTGGAAAAAAAATATAATAAAGGAAAAATGCCAACAAGCTACAGATTGGTATAACTGTCTAAGCCAAATTTCTACATGCTCTCTCCTGAAAAATACCACATGCTTTTAACAATACATGATCTAAACATTAAACTTGATTTGGCATGAATTAAGACTGAATGTGGTCTCATGTTCATGTAATCATGTATTTTCTATGGTTCTGTACAGTGTCATATAGACTGGGAGCCTGTTATAACCACAAAGAGGGAGCCAACTATATAATACAATAGATTTTGAAATGGGATTAGTTTCTAGTCTGGTGTCTAGATACTTTTGGCTGCATTGTGTATTACTGATACCGTCCTGTAGTACCTACAGTTAAACGATCATTGGTATAGTTCGTCCTTGTCAGGATCCTGGATCATCTGTTCAGGGTCTCACTTTACAGTTTGTGCATTAGCCATGAGAACACATGTTGCTCGGATGGAGCTAGCATGGGGCTAATGATTGTTTCCAGCAGGGCCAGAATGGCTAAACCAGCTGACTGCATCTGATAAAATCTATCCAACCTTGGTCTTGAGTTTCTGTGTGCTCAGTGTCGGAGCCAGGCAGAGAAAAAAAACAGTGTTTTAACACGCTTCATACAGGCCAGCAAATGAACCGCTCAGTCAAACATTTGTTTTATCTGTGTTAGCTTTACTCTGGAGTTTATCTGACGCATAAACAACAGAAATGCAGAAGCTTGATTGACAGTTTCATACAGTTTTTAAATAGTGTCCACTTGCTTGTTGCTTGTAAAGATTTCAGATGTTGTAGTGATGCAAACACTGTACAACAGTGGTGTTTTTTTACTAGCAGGGCAACAGAAATAGATAAAACATGGTGTCACAGTTTGCACTAATGCATTAATGCATAGAACAATTTACAGAAATACCAAGCTACACCTTCATGTATCATAAACTGCTAATGGCTTACAAGAGACAGGCTGAAAACTTGTGGGTTACAATTAGTAATGCATCCCACTAAAGTACTGGGACACCACTTTTAATTTTTGAATTCATGTTTCAGCCACAACAACTGCTAACAAGTGTAATAAATTAATTATATACAGGAAATGATGTGCTTGGCAGTAACAGTTTAGAAAAGGCCCTGTGTGACCCTTGGGTACAAAGCAAGCTCTATAAAGACATGAAAATCGGTAAAAAAAAACTCCAGACCTTAGCCCTACTGAACAGCTTTGGAATGAACTGGAACATCAGCTAAGACTTTCTAAACTGTCAGCACCCAGCCATACAAATGCTCTTCACTAAATAAGCACAAATTTACATTTACATTTTCGGCATTTAGCAGACGCTTTTATTTAAAGTGACCTACAGTACTGTGACAGTATTTTGTCTAAGCAATTGAGGGTTAAGGTTCTTGCTTAAGGGCCCAACAGTGGCACCCTGGCAGTGGTGGGGCTTGAACCAGCAATCTTTCAATTATTAGTCCAGTACCCTAACCACCCTGAGATGACCAAATGGCCCTGAGAGACTAGATATTTATGATACTTATGACCTGGAGGACTAAACACTTATATAAAGGCCAGTTATTTCACACAGCAGAGGAAATTTCAGATCTATTGAGTGTCTAATTGTTTTGCGTCACTATAAATCCCATTCATTTACTCTAAGAACAAACAGCATCGAGGTTCTCACAGAGGAAATGCTAGGAAAGGCCTCAATCTTGAAACAATGCTATCTTCTCAGGCTAAAAGCTGCCCAGCATTCTTCAGCAGGCTATCACGGCGCCTGCTCGACTACTAGGCATGTCACGTTATAAAATTTACAATGGAACTAGTTCCCAGTTGAAGTGTACATACATTAAAGCTAATGGTAATGTGCTGTATGTTATATGGCGGTCTTGAAATGAACTTTAACAAGTTCATTGTGGATTGAATTCTATCATAGAGTTCTTTTATAGAGTTCTATTATCATAATCATTTGACTTGATTATTATTACCTCTCGCTGACGACCTCTCCATGCCCCTATAAATAAAGCCTGATGGCACCCAAATATAAAAAATGAAACCGTAACCTCCTGCCAGGCAAAGAAAGAAAATCCAAACTGTCATCTTATGCTACAAGGATTTATCCCCAAATGCTCAGATTTAATCCAAGACCTGCCATAAACATACTGTCAACAGTCGAGCCAGCTGTAAATCAAAAAGGGTTTAGGAGCTGTTGTGTAAGAATGAAGCCCCTGTTTTTATTGCTGTGTGGGTAGCAGATTATTAGAAAACCTGAAACAAACTCTAAGAGCTTAAGTTTAATTTAGACAAAAGTGAATCATTTTAATCATTTAGTTACAGAAAAAAACAGATGCAAAATGATTGAAAATCCAACACTGTCATGAAACACTGATTGTTTACAGGTGTTTGTATATTTTTGTCTTTAACTTAGGGTTTAATCACTGTCTTATTATAATGTTGTGCTGATTTTCAATAACAAGGAAACCTCCGAAGTGTAGATGTGTCTATATTTTGCTTTTTGCACCAAAAAAAACAGGGAGGGAGGAGCAGGGTTGCCAGGTCCAGCAAAAACAACCTATGTCATTGATGTTTGAACAAAACAGGATATACACGAACTAGGCATAACATTATGACCACTGACAAATGATTTATGACACTGATTATCTCTTCGTCACGGCACCTGTTAGTGGGTGGGATATATTAGGCAGCAAGTGAACATTTTATCCTAAGTTGATGTTAGAAGCAGGAAATGGGCAAGTGTAAGGACTGGAACAAGTTCGACAAGGGCCAAATTGTGATGGCTAGACGACATCACAGTTACAGGGCTGTTTTGGCAGCAAAAGGGGGACCAACACAATATTAAGAAGGTGGTCATAATGTTATACCTGATCGGTGTAAATGGCAAAAGAACTACCAGATTACTTCTCTTAAATCTTCTCTTAATCTTACTTTGTTTTTAATTTTATATTATAATTTATAGTTTTTGTAAAGCATTTTGCTTACAAAGGTGTTATTATTAGTATTATGTTATTAATAATATTTTTTCACGCTCTCCTCTCTCGTCACTCTTGCTTTATGTTCTCTTTTTAACAATTATTGGAATTCATCCTCTTTGGTGTCCACTTCTGCGCACGTTCACCCGACTTCCAAATTATGTCAGTCAGGACACGGACGTCTCTAATCTAATGATGTGATAGACAACGCCCGCTCCACCCACCCAAAAAAAAGCACCCTCAACCTTATAAACAGGCCCAATTTGGTGGGAAAACCACAGAACCTGGCAACTCTTTACACTATACTGAAATATTGCTAGTCAAATTTTATAAACAGCCAGCGAAATTAAATCTAACTTGGTAGTATTGTAGTATTCCAGTAGAATCTGTCTGCCCGCTGTGTTGAAACTGTCCACTGTGCCCACAGCATGAAATATACACTGCCAGTATACTAAGGGTTCTACATAATTTGTGAAATGAGTGTGTTGAATATTGTGGTATATTGCTTATTCAACTCCGTGCCTACTGCCTACAGTAGCGAGCTGATCTCAGCATTTCTCTCAGCAGTGAGCAGGACCAGATGAGGCAGATTAAAGCCAGCGACTGCTCACATTTTCCCAGCACAAGCAGACAATGAGGCAGCAGACATACTTTAACACAGTCCTGCGCTCTGGATTAATAAACATTGGGCTTCTTCAGACTGGATGGAGTTTGACTCTCTGCAGCTCAAACGCAAAACATGTGCGACACTCAGGGTTAGCAGTCGTGCAGAAATCCTCATTTCACAGTTCATTGTTTACACTCTTTACGCCAACTACATTCTTTAAGTAATATGACTTAGGAATTCCAGTAAAGCGGGGGTCATTTAAATTTTTTTAACATCATTAGCCCAGATGCGAAGTTTACCACAACACGTGTTACGCCGAATGCTGCATTTGTCATCAGATGTGACATTTTTAATCACAAACAGGAATCTATTTTGCACTTAAATCATAAACAGTTTGAATTAATTACTTAAATTAGGTACATATGAGGGTGGAACAGTGAATCTATACATTATGCATTGATGCAAAGCTGATATTGAACAGCAAATAGATGTAAATGTCTCACTCACTGTCTTAACCGCTTATCCAATTAGGGTCGTGGGGGGGGGTGCTGGAGCCTATCCCACACACACACACACACACATACACCCATTCAACTATAGGGCAATTCAGTGTCTCCAATTAACTTGACTGCATGATTTTGGACTGTCGGAGGAAACCGGATCTCCTGGAGGAACTCCGCAAGGAAAGGACCCGGACCGCCCCGCCTGGGGACTGAACCCAGGACCTTCTTGCTGTGAGGCGACAGTGTTGATGTAAATGTGTATTTTATAATTCATGCCATATTACCAAGTGCTTGTCATGCTATGGTATGCAGCCAAAAGTTTGTGGACACCAACACCTACGAATCACATACTATAGGGAACATAGCACAACTGTCGCATGTGCTCATTGATTAATAGTGTAATACCAGAGCATTTTTTACTCAAACATTATTTAAAAGCAAAAAAAGCCAGAGGAACTGAGCCAGTGACCTCATTGTGTCTGGACAAAGCAGGAGAACAAGTCCAACTTTATTCCCCAGGAAGATCTTCACTCATAAATCATGCACCTTTTGGCTTGTGTTGCCAGATTGATTCTTGAGAGATTCCTAGTTCCCTCCATGCATGATGCAGACATAATAATGTCAATTTTAATGTGATTTCTGTGTGGACATATGGTATATATTTACTAATGGTGTCATGTGGAGCTTTGGATTACCAGCTGCATCTGTTGCTTGATAAGCCTGTTTAGTTAGTCCCATATTTCAATGCACTGCTAGCTACACACTTCCCCAGTTTAAAATACATTATGGGTGCAGAACCAATACTGGTTCAAGTTTTTATGTCAGTCCTACTGTTGTACATTACTGCCACGTTCACTGAGTTCAGCTGTTTTTCATTCAGTATAGTCTAATGCCTTGTTGACATGAGGCTCAGCGATGTGTTTCATTTTTAAATGGCTTGTTATAAGATTCGCTGTTAACAGGTAACTGTAGACTAATGATGGTCAGTTATCGCTTAAGAGAATCCGACAAAATTTGCACCCGCAATAGGAGCGTTTCTGATCACATCTGTGTCAAATGAAACGGCAGGCAGGCTTTCAGCTCAGTGAGCTCATACACAAGTGTTTCTCGTTCATAAGCTGTTTAATAAACTCGTACCACAGTTGTTTTGGTAACGATGATGCCGTTTAATAAGCAGAATTACAGTCTGGGCTTCGGGTAAATGCATTTCTGCGAAGAACTGTCATTACGTGTGAGTTTGGTACTGGCACCGAGCGGAGCAGACACAGATTGGTACTGACCAGCACGATCATGCTGTAATTTTTAAACTTAACTGACTGTAGTAAATCCCCAGAGCCTGGAATGATTCAATGCTGCTGCATGTATTTCTGTAACAGAAGTAAACATGCAGTTTAAAACTTATATAACAGATAAGGCAGATATAGGAGGCAGAAAACAGTGTATTTCTCTCTGAATAACACTGCATTTGAGAAGAAAAGCTTTAAAAGCAAACCTGGGACTCGGGTCTGACTTCCTCGCGAACACTCTTTTCGAGCTTTTATATCCTCGTCCTGGGAACTCAGTCGGTAAATGGTAGCACTGTTCTGGTTTTGTTGGATGACATGGCTGCTACTGGACTTCTGAGTTTCCCTGTCTGGCTCCTGTGGTAAACTTTGTTTTGTTTCTGCTTTAGTCTGTCGCTGTTTTCTGTCTCCTGGCGATTGAGTGGGGTGTGGCATTATGGTTTGCTTTTATTTTGTTTATTTATTGAGTTTTATTACTTTAATCCTTCATTTACTTAATTTCCTGCCTTTTTATTATAAATTAAGTCCATTTTTGGAGTTCTGCCAACAAAAACACAATATTTTCTACACTACAGCATTTTATCCTCCGCACCCTCGCCCATCCATCCCCTCTGTAAAGACACCACGGGGAGAGGTCAGTGTCTCCACGGCCGGAGAGCTACCCTTACATTACTGCAGGAAGAAAAGGATATGCACTGCAACCACACACACATAAACAGCATGGCTTGGTACTGGGATACACACACATTCTTTACCCCCTGGAGACTCATGCCAGGCTTCCAGCACCCTGTCCAAAACGGACAAAATAGAAGCCTGTGCCATTCTTTCGGTGACATGTTGTGAAAGGCGAACTCCAGTGGGTGGTTAAACTCCAGTGGGTAATAAAGTTTCAGTAAAGTGTTTTCGCTTTATTTTGTATCATTAAAGTAAATAAATGTATTTTCCTTTAACAGTTCAAGTCTGTTCTGCTTGTATATACTAAACAGCTTTGGAATGAACCTGAACTGAGGCTTTCTTGACCAGCATCGTGCCCAGCCATACAAATGCTCTTTTGACTAAATGGGAGCAAATTCCCACAGACATCCTTCAAAGTCTTGTGAGAAGCAGTCTCAAAAGAGCGGCTGTTGTTCTAGCTGAAAAGATCACATAGAGTTCAGTCTGTTTATTACCACTGGTTTTTGAAATGGGATGTCAGGCATGTTTATGGTAAGGTGTCCAAATACTTTTGGCCATATAGCGTGTATAATAAATTAGTCATGTGTTCCACAGCTGCCTACTATTGAAATTCCATGTGTATGACTTGTATGCATAAATCTCACAAGTGTTTGATAAATCTTGACCATAACTAGATTTTCCAGGACACAATTTGAAGCCTTGTCATTCATGCAAAATAAAACAGCTAAATTAAAACCCAATTTTAAAGTTTTAAACTTACACCACAGATCTGACGAGGAGATTCCCCCACTCGTTATGCCCTGTCACAATGAGGTCAAACCAATTTAGACTCATAACAATGAGTGAATTCCCAAAAACCTCCAAAAACAACACGATCTTCACTTTCACGGCAACCGTTCTGTCCTCATCACAAAGCAGTTTGGAAAAAAAGGCCTCAAAATAGTCAACAAGGCAAAAAAGGAGGGGAGCAGGGGAAAAAAAGGAAAGGCAATCCAGTGACAGCTAATGAGGACCAGATGCCCTACCTTCGCTGGTAGCTGCATTCTTCAGCGCTTTGGTCGACGTCTGATCCGTACTTGAACTCAGGTCGGAGGAAATGCTGGAACTGCCCTTCCCTGCAATCAGACGTGAGATGAGATGTGAGAGCAACACGAGCTGATATAAAACCACAGCATGGGTTCAGAATAAAAGAGACAAAGAAAGAAATCTAGGTGCACACTGTGCTCAACAGTAGCCTATAAAGACTAGCACGCTGTAATTTACCCAAACAGAATCTCAGCTAAATGTTTTGTTTTCTTTTTTTCTGCTCATCAAAAACCTTTAACAATAATACTGGCATTCCTCTTCAACTTGTAAAACCTGAAAAAGCAAAAACAGAGAACTGTGTTTTGGAAGCACCGTGCTGGCTGGAACTCATTAATCAACCAGCTTCGATGGGGTGCTTCGGTTTTATAGCTGTGGAAAACATCTACAAAGCTTTCATGGCATTTAGCATTACCAGTGATGGAGTGGCATGCATGCTTTTCAGAAACAAAACCCAGATCAGGAAACGTTCCCAACACTACTTTTAAATGCAGACTCAACTTTGCATTTTACCATACATGGTCCTTCCAGCATACCGAGCTAGAAAATATCTGTTATATAAACCGTTTCTCAGTAAATACTCCTGCAGTGACGTCGACATTTTGGAGTCTCCTTTCTTTACCACTTTGCCCTAATTACATCAAGGGCTATTGTTTATTGTCTATTGTCTCAGACGTATTTGGGCTGCATTGAAAGTGAGATTAATCATATTAGCACATTGTGAAGGAATCTGTGTGAGTCTGAGTTTATTCCCTAGAAAACGTACAAGTGGAGGTCAAGTTCAAAACAAGAAGCTGCAGAACAACAGGACTGGTTATAATAAACACTAATTATATAAGTGCTGTGGGGAATATAATAATATAATATAATAATAATATAATATATCAAGATACATGGCCAAACATCTGCATATACCTGACTGCAAAATGCCTCATCTAAAAATATACCTTAACACCCTAGATAGATAGATGGATGGATGGATGGATGGATGGATGGATAGATAGATAGATAGATAGATAGATAGATAGATAGATAGATAGATAGATAGATAGATAGATCTCCAATTTACCTCACTTGCACGTCTTTGGACTGTGGGAGGAAACCGGAGCTCCCAGAATAAACTCACGCAGACACAGGGAGAACATGCAAACTCCACACAGAAAGAACTCGGACCGCCCCACCTGGGGATCGAACCCAGGACCTACTTGCTGTGAGGCGACAGTGCTACCCACTTAGCCCATATATGGTATTATGTCTATGTACATAGTACTACAGTATATACATAATAGTAATAATAATAATAATAAGCATATGAATAAGAATGGGATTAGTTAGGTAGGCATTATAATAATAATAATAATAATAAAGATAAATAAATGTAAAAAGATAACTATACAACTGTAACTATAACTATATAAAGACGTGTAATAGAAGGCAACTACAAGTCCATTCCTTTAAAAACAGTAAAACACTTTTGTCAACAATGAAATAAAATGTGCAAATATGCAATATGCCTTTGCTGCTATAACAGTCTCCACTCCTTTGAAAAAGCTTTTCATTAGACTGACTGACTAAGTTTCTCCTAACACATGGAAGGAAAACAAGTGAGCTAGGGCACTTATGTTGAGCATTAATGCCTGGCTCACCGTTTCTATTCCAGTTAATTCCACAAGGTGTTGGACTGGGTTGAGGTTTGGGTTTTGTGCAGGCCAGTTAAATTCCTCCACACCAAACTTGCCAGACCATTTCTTGCTTTGTGAAAGGGACCAAACCACATCTATAAAGCAGCTGTAGCATCTGTATCATGTGATTTTCTTTTACTAAAATGAACAATAGTTAAAAGTCCAAAGTAAAGCTCAACATGTTCATGTTCTTTTCATTAATGTTATTCCTTCTGCAGAGTTTTTTTATTGTGCACTTTTACAAGTGTGCTGAGATGGGTCGACCTCAGTGACCCAAAATTGGCGCTCTGGTAGACTTGGCATTCGGACCCACAACTTCTCAGTCACTAGCACAGAACCATAATCGCTGAGACTGACCACTTCCCCATGAAATAAACAGCAAAGTAGAATTTTTTTCTGCATAAATTTGAAACCCATTACCAATTTGTTACCAGAGTCTTGGATGCTGATGCCCAGTCTTCTGTCATCTGCGTCTTGTTTTTCAATGGAACAACGGGATGAAAATTGGTGACCAGTGCACCGAAGAGCACGCAATCCCTGGTTGTTTTGCATTTATGCCTCACGCTTGAACATACCAGAAGGGCTTTTTCAGAAGCTTTGTGGTGCTTTGCAGTCCCAGAGCTAAGCTGTTAGTACTTTTGAGGTTTGGGGGTGAAAATGGTTTCAAAGCACTTTTTGTCTTCGGAATGTTCCATTCATGGCTGGAGAAGACGGTTCTTTTTTTCAGTGTGACACATTTGACAGCAGCAAGGAGGAACGAGACGTTTCCAGGGCTGGAAAGGTGAATCGCTTCTGTCTCCACCTGTCAGAGCAGACATGAGTTGGAAAGCTTGTTTCCTGTTAGCGGATTACTGAATAACATCCTAATATAGTAGCTGCCATTTTTTTTAAAAGGACGCTCTTCTAAAGAGGATTGATCAGCCAGTAAAAGACATGCTGTGTGGGTAAGCTACTGAGGTAGATGCCAAAAGGTTGTAAGTATAAATCTCAGGAGCACCAGTGTGCCAGTGCACCAGTGTTGAATTGATGGGGCTCTTAAACAGCTGCACAGATGAATTTGCATGTTTAATCAATGACATCTAGGGACAATGTGGAGCAGCCAGTCCACCTACTGTACCCAGCCATCCAAAGTACCCAGAAAAAGACAATGTAAACGTGGGGAAAAAATACCACACCCCTCTCCACCAGTGACCGGAGGTAAGATTCAGACCCAGGCGAGGTTTAGGACAATGCTACCTGCTGCACCCTGCATCCCTATGGAAGTATCAATAAACCAAATGTAAAGAAATCAAACGAATCATATAACCCCCCCCAGTGCCCAAACCATCTCGTCCAACCGCATTAAAACACAAAGCTTTCCCAGCTAAGCAACTGGTGAAATCGTAGATGGGAACTTTCACAGCTGTGGCACCATCTGTGGAAACATTTTTGTGAGTGCCAGGTTCAAAAAGAAAGCCAACCTAGAACCTTCTCGAGAAATAAGGCGCGCTTTAGCCGACCGCAGATCTCTGAAACAGCCGACGTCTTCTTCGCTAAGTGAAAGCTCTCTGGCACGGGCACTGATAATTATGAAATGCTCCAGATGAGATCGCAGCCAAGATGCCAGTCATTAGTACCTAATGTTCAATGAGTCTCTGCCTAACTTCACTTAGGATCAAAGATTGCGGCCAGTCAGATTTATTCTTGACCCAGTTGTGAAGACCAGGCCAGGATTTAAATTTTCCAGCTCCTGACACACCTGATCCTGATAAATCAGTGTTCTACAGCCTTAACTGAGACAGAAAGGATAACTCTCCACGTCACTGAGTATGCTGTAAACTGAGTACTTGTTTGAAATTAATAATTTAACACCAAATAAAGACTATTTTACACAAACCAGTGCACATACGACCCCTTTTTCACTATGTAGAAGCTGCAGGATTATATAAAAATGATTTCTGCAACTCTTCTTTTTTGTGACTAAATGATTTTAACACAGACTTTAAATAAAAAATGACTTTTAAGAAGTTGTGTTTATAAGTTATATTAATTTATTGTGGGTTTTCTATACATATGAACCAAATCTGCTGGGAAAATGTATTACAGTGGATTCAGAAAGTATTCAGACCCCTTGACTTTTTCCACACTTTATTGTATTTTTTTTAATATTATGTTTTTTTTTATCAAAAACTCTTTAGACCTTTTATTTAATTATTTGCAGAAATCTCTTTGGCAGCAGTTACAGCTGTAAGTCTTTTGAAAACGTCTGTACAAGCTCTGCACATCTGGATTTGGGCAGTTTATTCCACTCTTCATGTCAGATCTGTTCAAGCTCCGCCACTGGATGGCAAGTGTCTGTGATCTGCCATCTTCAGGTCTCACCGCAGACGTGCAGTGAGGTTTAAGTCTGGGCTTTGTCTTTGCCAATCGAGGACATTCAGAGGCTCGTCCTTACATCACTCCGTGGGTCACTGTTCCGTTGAAAGATGAGCTGTAAGTTTGTGAGCCCTCTGGAGGAGGTTTTCTTTATCTGGCTGTTTTTGTCTATCCCTCACTCCTTACCAGTCTCCCTGTCTTTGCCACTGAGAAGCACCCTACAGCATAATGCTACCACCACCATGTTTCACCATAGGGATGGCAGTAGACAAGTAACATGCAGTGTCTGTCTGCTGTTCTTGTTGCAGTCTTATTGGACCAGATAATCTTTTCCTCACATTACCAGAGTCCTTAATATGCTGTTCAGCAAACTCCAAGCCTTTTACTTAACGCTAGTGCTGACAGGAAAAGTGGTAGCCTAGTGGGTAGAGCTTTGGGCTATCAACTGAAAGGTTGAGAGTTTGTATCCCAGCTCTGCCATGCAGCCACTGTTGTACCCTTGAGCAAGGCCCTTAACCCCCATCGGCTCCAGGGGCGTCGTATGATGGCTGCCCCCAGCTTCCAAACAAGCTGGGATACACGAACAAAGAATTTTGTTGCACAGTACGTCTGTGTAAAGGCATTCTATTCTATTCCTGGGTTGGATTCCCAGGTGGAGCAGTCCGGGTCCTTTCTGTGTGCATATTCTCCCTGTGTCTGCGTGGGTTTCCTCCGGGAGCTCCGGTTTCCTCCCACAGGTTAATTGGAGATACAAAATTGTAAGCACTACCTGTCCTGTCATGAATGTAACCAAAGTGTGTAAAACATCCTAATAAATAAATAAATGCGTTTATTAAGGAGAACCAAACTCAAGCATGAATCTCTGCGACTCGGCGTCATGAGTAAAATACATAAGCAGTTAAAAAAAACATAATGTGAGTGACCCGGGCACGGTCGGGGTCGCGGCGCGCCCCGGATCTGCCCCGCGCCGCAGCTCAACTCACCTTCGCTCCCGCTCTGCTTGCCCTGGCTCGCGCCCATCCCGGGGAGCGCGTGATCTACCGGCCACCCATGCACGGAGAACCGGAGAAGTGAGACGATGGAGTTCCTCAAAAAAAGCAGAAAATGCTCCGAGCGCCGCGCTTTAACAGCAATCCGTACAGCTCATAACGGTCCGCGGTTCATAAAACTCCAACTTATGCTCCGGTGTCCTCCAGACGGATATCAGGCCACTTAACCGAGTCTCCTCTGCACGATGTTGGATCGAATTCCATTACTCATATTCCACCAGAAACAGCGTATCAGAAATGAAGAGGAAAATAAGCGCAAGAAGAGCCGAAGTTAGACAGGATTTGTTGCGTCGGGGACGCGCGCTCGCTCTCGTCTGACCCGAGACGCGTGCACAGCAGGGAGCGCGCATGTGCTATACTGTAATACAATTCTTTATGTATTTAAAGGGCGACCGCGGGGCTCAGCTTGCAGAGTGGATGCCGAAAAAGTGACCTAATGACCTGGGTTCGTTTCTCGTGTCGGTTCACTGACCTTGACTCTTGGTTCCCCAATTTCCCCACAAAACGTGCAGCTTGTAAATGAGCTGGGCGGCACCGTGGCTCAGTGGGTTCGATTCCCAGATGGAGCGGTCAGGGTCCTTTCTGTGTGGAGTTTGCATGTTCTCCCCGTGTCTGCCTGGGTTTCCTCCAGGAGCTCCGTTTTCCCCCAACAGTCCAAAGACGTGCAAGTGAGGTGAACTGGAGATTGTCATTTGCTCATGACTGTGTTTGATATTAAATAAGCTGTGTGTGTGACTGTGTGTGTGTGTGTGTGTGTGTGTATGTATGTGTGTGTGTGTGTGTGTGTGTGTGTGTGTGTGTGTGTGTGTGTGTGTGTGAATAAATGAGGGTGTGGTGTCCTGGGTGTGATTCTGCCTGCCGCTGGACCAAAATGATGAACTGATTCATTTATTCCTCAGGGAAAACAAAAGGCAAAGAACATAAAATAAATTCTGGTATTATTGTCTAAATTACTTTAAATCAAATTAACTAATGAAGTTACTATTTTAGTTAAATTTTTCTCTTATTTTAGGAGGCAAAGTAAAAAAAAGTCAACTTGTCAAGTATTCATTGTTTAGTGTTTGGCTGAACCCTCATTGGCAGCTAATACAGTCAGTAGTCTTCTTGCATGTCTTAACTCATCTTGCACAATAAATTGTTCGCCTAAAACAGTGAAATATCTTTATTTCCTCCCTGTACTTTTCACCATGTGTTTACCAATCAATCATGACCAGATAAGCATCCCATAACATGATGTTCCTGCCAACGTTTTAAAGCCGGGATGGTTTTAGTTGGCCAATGGCCGGAAAGATTGAGTGCAAAACATTAATAAACCCTGGAGAGTTTGGCAGTCTTGTGTAGGAAATAAACACTAATATAAACAATATATTTCATAATGTGCATAAAGGGCAATTTAGGCAGTGCAATGCCAAAGCATTGCAAATAAAAAGCCTAAAACAACACCAATGACACCACTGTGTCTGTATTGTATAGGGGTAACTTTTTTATGATAAATTACCCATGCATGTACAGACTAAGTGATGTCACTGGTTCAGTTTCTTAAACTTCTTCTCACAACTAGTTTGAAGCTTCTGTTAGCAAATTTTAGCTGTTTCTCTTAACTAGTTTGTTCAGACAACCTCACATAGGTCCTGACCCCAGAGTTGAGAACAGCTGGGGAAACTCGAGTAAAAACAAGAAACCAGTTGTGGCAGCGCTTGGTGCTTCCACCACAGGAAACATCTCTTTTCCTCTGGTGGTCCCTCTGCTGACATGTTGTAGAAGTGCAGTGCTGCCCAACAAATTAAAGCTAAACTGGGTTGAGAAAGTCAACACATAGACCACCATGGATCAGATATATCAGGGTGGTGTATGGAAGACTGGGTTGTACTGAAGATTGCACTGACTTTCAGCACTGGCTGGAACCAGGTCTGCAGTGGGTGCAAGACAGGAATGAACTCCAGACAGGGTGCCAATCCATAAATGGGCAGCAGACACACACATTCACCCAGTCATTCATCTTAGCCTATAGACAATTTTGAGACACCATTCTTGGAATGAAGGACATTGATGGACCTGGCGGAAAACTTAGTGATGAAGAAAGTGATGGCCAAATTCTAAGATGCAGTGCACCCATGGCCGAAGCATTAATAAGGGTTCAAATGGAATAAATGGTTGGTTGTAGTGTGTTTATGTTTTGAATTTGTAAGTTACCATTTTTGTTATTTGTGTTCTGTTTGGTTGCCTGTCCACTTGTTCAGCATAGTGGGATGGATCTGCTGTATATCAGATCTGGCCACTTTTTCATGCTAGTAAAGAGTAAAGAGTGCTGCCTCTTACAGAGTGGAAATGTTTCCTTACATATGTTCTATTTGTGTGTGTATATACTGTATATATATATTTATATTTGGCCCAGCGGCTCTTGGGAATCCACAAGTTATTTGTTTATTTGTTGCAGAAATCATTGATATCCCAAGACTGCCACCATCAGGAGCCTCCAGACCAAGACCAGCAGACTGAGGAACAGCTTTTCCCCCAGAGCTGTCTCCATACTGAACTCTGTCCCCCGTTAACCCCCCACATCTCTCCTCCTTGCAAAGGTTGCACTATAATCCTTTTTCTGTTTTGTATAATATATCATTGGTACATACCTCATACCTCATTTGTACATATCTCATTTGTTTACTATGTTTTATATACTGTATACATTCCTCTACTATGTTCATAGCACCTTAATCTGTATCACCTTAATCTGCATAGCACCTTAATCTTAATCTGCACCTTAATCTGTATATCATGTCTTTAGCTATATATCTTGTTTACAGTACATTTAATAATATATCACCTGTATATCTTGTTCATATCACTGCCCATATCCTGTATATAATGTATATCATAGATACCATTTATCCTGCACTTGCTGCTTATTGCACTTCTGGTTAGATGCTAAACTGCATTTCGTTGCCTTGTACTTGTACATGTGTAATGACAATAAAGTTGAATCTAATCTAATCTAATCAATCCATGCACCTTTAAAGTGAGCTGGTCTCCTCTCCACTCCAGTCCTGTTGGCGGCGGTATAAAGTCTGGAACATCTGCACCGATCACCAGAAAACGAAGGAGAATCAGAAGCAAGTTCGCTGTAGTTACTACAGAGCAGAACCGAACTTACTGTAAGTGTTTATTTATAATATTTCTAACATGGACGTTATTAAAACTCTTTAGTATTACATAGTTATCATTATAACTATGGAATTAAAGGTTTAGAATGTTATTTAGATGTCTGCTGGTGCTGGTTACCGTTTCGAGGTGCAGGTTTCAGCTGTGTTGAATTAATACAGTTTGAGTCCATTGACGTGTCCTGGAGACACACAGTAACCTATTATTATTATTATTATTATTATTATTAAAACTGTTTTATTAATCAAAATGTTGCTTTTCTGCCTGGTGAATCCAAAAAGCCTTGAGGTATTTAGGATTGTACCATGACTTTAGCTGTAGGTGATTCCTAAACTCTGAGCATCTGTTTTTTAAGTCTTGTTACAGTACTTGGGTTGAGTTCAGGTCAGGATTTGGACTAGGACAGTCCAGAACTACATATTGGTTCAATTTCAGCAAGTCAAATGTCGACCTGCTTTAATGTTTTTGGATTACTGTCCACTGCTGCAGCTTTAGGGTGGTGCGGGAATGACAGGGCATAACGTGTCTCTCTGTGTGAGATATTATTATTATTATTAATTTAAGTATTTATAAAATATCAGCAAATATTCAAGGCCAGGACAAAGTCACCATGAGGGCAGCACGGTGGGTAGCACTGTCGCCTCACAGCAAGAAGGATTCGATCACCAGGTGGGGCGGTCCAGGTCCTTTCTGTGTGGAGCGTGTTCTGTGTGGGTTTCCTCCTGGAGCTCCGGTTTCCTCCCACTGTCCAAAGACGTGCAAATTGGAGATACAAAATTGTCCATGACTGTGTTTGACATTAAACTTGTGAACTGATGAATCTTGTGTATCTAATAAATAAATAAATAAATAATACAAACATGTCATGATGCAAGAGTCACATCCTAGTCGTGCTTTCTTTTCACTCTTTGTCTTTTTCCTGCTGTAGGAATGAAGCGACAGCTATGGCCACCAGTCCGTTGCTTCAGGAGTGCATTAAATTAGCCGAAGATCTGCTAGCACGGGTGGATAAGCTGTGTAACGGTCAGGCTGAAGAAATCGAAGGCCGTGCCAAACTCGGCAGCAAACTCCGCGCTGAGCTCAGATTTCTTCATAAAGTTAAAGCTGGACAGGTCACTATCAAAGAGAGTCACTTACAGAGCACCAATCTGACCCACCTCCGAGCTATCGTAGAGTCTGCCGAGAGCCTTGAGAACGTCGTGAGTGTTTTGCACGTCTTCGCTTACCAGGGTCAGGATGGTAGAAAGCAAACGCTGGTGGTGGACGTCGTGGCCAACGGCGGGCACACTTGGGTGAAAGCTATCGGGCGCAAAGCAGAGGCTTTACACAACATTTGGCAGGGCAGAGGGCAGTACGGTGATAAAAGTGTGATCAGGCAGGCGGAGGATTTTCTGGAGGCAAGTTGCCAGCAACCTGTTCAGTACTGCAACCCTCATATCATCTTCGCTTTTTATAACGGCGTCTCCTGCCCCATGGCAGACAGACTCAAAGAGATGGGCATCTCTGTCAAAGGGGACATTGTCGCGGTAAACAGCGTGGTTGAAGAGGAGGACGAGGATGATGACGATGAAGACGAGGAGGAAGAAGACGTAGGTGGTTTTGGACAAGATGAGCATGATGCTGAGCATGATAGTGATAAAGTTGAGGAGGAGGATGATGATGAGGGGCAAGTTCTGCACACCCGGGTGGACCGAGACACCATTGTGGCAAGTCTGGCATTTCCGACTGATGTGAAAATAGCCGAATGCCAACGTGTCAACCTGGATATTACCACCCTCATCACATATGTGTCATCTTTGAGTCATGGAAACTGCCACTTCACGTTCAAGGAGCACGTTTTGACCGAACAAGCTTCCCAGGAGCGCCAGGATAAAGTCCTGCCCAAGCTGGATGCCTTCATGCATGGCAAGGAGCTGTTTGCTTGCCACTCAGCAGTGCACGACTTCCAGACCATCCTGGACACCCTGGGTGGCCCTGGTGAGCGGGAACGAGCTAAGGCTCTCCTTGCCAGGCTAACTATGGTGCCTGACCAGCCCTCAGAGAGGACGCAGCGCCTCGTTGCCAGCTCTAAGGTTAACCATAGATCACTTATGATCTTCGGAACTGGGGATACTCTACAGGCTGTGACCATGACTGCTAACAGTGGGTTTGTGCGTGCAGCCGCGAACCAGGGAGTGCGCTTTAGCGTGTTTATTCATCAACCTCGAGCGCTTACAGAAGGGAAGGAATGGAGAGCAACGCCGATATGATCGAGCCATCAAACATGCGCTACGTACAAATTGAGTACCTTTCTAGAGCACTTTAATTAATGCCTGTTATGTTCTAGATGCAAGAGGCGCTGCCGTGCGGGGCGTGTGTTGCACAACGCAGCAGGAGCCGCATCTCAGTCGGTCCAGGCTGCATGAATACCAAATGGCACTGCGTTGTCAGAAATATCTATCATCAATCCACAGAAACGTTACACTGTGTTTGTATTGAATGGTTACCAGCTTATCAATGATTTAGTTCAAATTGATTTTCTTTATTTGGATGTGCGACAGATAAATAACAGTGTATGGAACTTTTTGTTTTGCACAAATGTAAAATAAATCTGTATAATGGCTCGTTTGATTGCTTGTTCTTTTCCCAACTTACCATTTTACCAGTAAGCTTGTTGAATTGTGATGGTAACTTGGTCACTGTGTATTATTTGATGGTTCCCTCACAGCTGAGTTTTTCTGGAAGCATTATACTTCCATCCATGCATTCATTTTACTCTCTTTTTACACAGAAACTGACTGTTATATCACAACGAGGAAACAAATGTGTGTGGTTATTGTTTTCTCACACCAGGTAAGGTGTTTCACTTTTAAGGTCCTACAAACACAGTGATTAATGTTACACCACTGATGCATGTCGTATTACAGCCATTAACATGTTGGCATCATGAATTCACACAAATAAACGAATCAGTCAATGTTTAATCATTAAATAATAGGAGGAAAATACCAGTAATATAAAAGTGATCAGCATTGAGCTGCCACCTCTGAAAACATGCGAAAGGTCGGTTGATGTGAGATGATTAGTGAGAATGTCAATACTCTGGTTCGCATTAGTATTAGATTGCGACCTCTTAATTCTGTAATGAGTCATTTAATGAGTTTATCTGCCTCAGAAGGAGTGTGGACAGTTTTGGGATTTCCAGCAGGAAACTTTGCTTATTCCATGTGAAGCACCGAGGCAGATCAGAAATCGTGACGAGTTCATGCATCACGCCAAAGGGGTAGGGCAGTTCTGTTCCACCAATGAGTCGACTCCACATTCGACTCCAAGCTTTGAAGCTTGAGTGAATTTTACTACAATCGATTCTTCAGAGTCATTGTCTCAATTCTAAATTTCAGGAACCAAAAAGAAGCCATAGCAGGAACAATATGTTTTTATTTTGAATGTTATGCACTATTATGAATGCTGTTTAGTCAGGCATGCTTCATCTATGGTTCAGTGACAGTCGGTGACTAAATAATTACAGAGCTTTTGGACTGGGAACAAAATAGTAATAGTAATCCTCCAACCATTTCTTTATTTACTTTTACTTAAGTTAATCTTGATCAGTGCTTTAACAGCCATATAGCTACTATACCATAAACCTTAATAATTCAATACCAACAACTTTTGATTAGGATCATTCATTTACTCATACATAGAATTTACATTTTCTGCATTTAGCAGACGCCTTTATCCAAAGCAATTTAAATTACGGTTACAGTATACTGAGGGTTAAGGGCCTTGCTCAATGGCCTTACAGCAGCAACCTGGCAGTGGTGGGTCTTGAACCAGAGACCTTCTGATTACTAGTCCAGTACTTTAACCACTAGGCCTATGTTTGCCCCTAGAGTAGCCAATTCAGTTTAAAGTACCAACTTAACCTTTGCATATATTTATGAGGAACAATGAACAATTCGAGTACAAGTTATAAAGTGTTAACTTAAAATAAATAAATGATCCAAGTACATACACAACGTCAGATTCGACTCTGAGTCGATTCAGAGTCGGCTGTCGGTTCGGTAGGCTTGGAACCAAAGAATCGACTCTCTTTGGGATCGACTCCCAGCCTTATTCAAAACAAAGATGTCAAAGTTGCTTCGTAGCGAAGAGATTGGGAACAGGAAACCACTCTCGAAAACCTTGTTCAAAGGATATACATGTTAGTTACGTTCTAATCAATTCTAATTAAACAAAAACGAAACGTGTGCGTTTATTAACGGACGGTTGTGCAGTAACGTTGGACGTTAGTAAATAAACTGAGCTAGCTGAGTGAAGCTAACCAGGCTAACTTCATACTACAGTCGGCAGATGTTTCGCGTTTGTGGGCGCTTTTAACTTTCTTTTTTATCTTAAATCAGACTAAAGTGATAAATCTAGTTTAGTGGGAGTAATCACTGAGTTATTCTTCATTGATGTAAAATAATAAAGTGACCGACAGCAATAGCGGTGGATACATCACCATACTGTCAGTACAAGAGCCGGTGAGTCTGTTTATCTTTAAACGTCTTTATTTCTGCTGTTTTTTATACATTAACAGATACAATAATAACTAACAGCTGTATATTGTGTTAATTATGTATTTTAGAATACACACAGTTGAAGTTAAAACTTGGTGTGGTTTAGGAGGTTCTCACGTTGTTTATTGCATAATTCCTTGTTAATGATTATGATTAATTTGAGCACATTCAGTCCATATAAATAGGGCTAGTTTGACCACACTCATTGCCACGCACATGAACAAGTTGTCTCTTGCCTAAGAAAAAAAGTCTTTATGTTGAAAAGAAGTCAGATGATCAGATGTAATTAAAAACTGAAATACTGAAGACCCTGGATTATGGGTGACATTACCATAAATCTAGACAAGAAAGAACTTGTTGATGTTTGTTGGACTGTCATATTTACATTTACATTTTTGGCATTTAGCAGACGCTTTTATCTAAAGCGACTTACAGTATACAGTCCAAGCAATTGAGGGTTAAGGGCCTTGCTCAAGGGCCCAACAGTGGCAACCTGGCAGTGGTGGGGTTTGAACCAGCGACCTTCTGCTTACTAGTCCAGTACCTTATCCACTAGGCTATAACTGCCCTATATGCATAAATATTTGTTCTAACTGTCTGTCTAAGTGTGTAATGGATCATGTGTTGATGATCACATTTAGTTTTGTTTGTACAAGATGTAATAACCTTGTAATGAAGCAGGCAGAGCAATAAATCTAATATTATTATCCCTGTTTTAACCACAGACTGTCCACTGGGCACATTGATGCGTTGCTTTTGGGACCTTTAAGGACCTGGTTTGTGGAGTTTAACATGTCCTCCATGAGCTGTGTGGTCATTCTCTGGAATTCTCAGTGATTCTGTCTTCCCCCACCTTTCAAAAAACGCATGTAGGTGAAGTGGCTACTCTAAACAGTGACAGTAAATGACTTTGTGATGGCCCGTGACAGTTTGTGATAGTCTAGCACATTATGCTGGGTGTATTTGTGCCTTGTGTCAACTTTTTTTTGAATAGGTTCCACATACCATATGACATACATGGTAAATTGAGCTCATTGTAAAATACCGTGGGCATCCGTCACTTTTTAGTCAAAACATAATGTTGCTTGCTTGCTGGATTTGATGTTACGACACCCTCCTTCCCCCAAAACCCGCCTCGCCAACTTGGATTACCCGTGTCTTTTTGACCTTTGTGTGTTTATGTATAAACAAAAGTGCTTTTTGTGCTCAGCCTCGCGTCAAACCACAAGCTGTCGGCCTGTCGCTCGTTTGTAAAAGTCGACAGATGTTAAGCATTAACTGTGTGTCGTATCAGTTCCTGCACTGTTTATCTGCAGTAAGCCACGCTGTGGAAACATCCATCACAGCAAGCAAACAGAATAAATATTAGTTAAAGAAAACGCAGCTATAAAGTCTCGTAAAACCACCGGCATTTGTAACTCATTTGAATGTCCTCTTTTTTCTCTCTGTGTTAATATGACGTCAAGGCCACTACAACAGGGCACAAACAGTGAGTATTTACATTTTGAGACACACCCTCGTAAGGGCGGCTGCAAGGACCGGTTCTAATGTAATTAAATACTATTTACATTTTAACCTCGTTTTTGTATTAATGCATGCAAACCGCTACTTAGATTTGTACATTTGTTTTGAACATTTTGTGAACTGACCACACGAGTGGACTAAATGAGGTGTGACGGGCTGCACAAATGCAACAAGCACAATGCAGTAACCCTGGATCCCAGTGGTATAATGTATTATAACAATAGTTATAACAACTACAAGTGCAGAAGTGTGTGCTGCACTACCATTTGTCACAGGTTGCACATGGCCCACAGACCTTCAGTTAAGAAACCCTTGAAGATTCATAATTAAGGATTATAATCTGTTGCGGTGCTGCTAATATGACATTGCCATGGTGTCTCACATTCAGACCATGATATCACCGCGAGTGAATGGATAACAAGCTCTATTGTTTGGTGCCTGACACATCAGGAACCGCTCGTCATTGTCCTCTAAAACATGATTCACTTCAGGCAGCGTGAGTCTTCCTGTCCAATCCAGCTGTGGAATTTTAAGGATTTTCCCTGTCTGCACAGAGGTCAATGGCTACGTGAATCTCCTGACCATGACACTATAAATCTATAGAGGATTTCTAAATTGAGTCCATCATAGGGGGACCCTTGTAACCTTGGGGAACTGAATGCAGTGTGACAAGCAAGTGGGCCAGATTTAAAGCACAACGCTGCAAAAGACCTGACAGTGGGCATTACAAGGGACACTTTCTACTTGCTCCAGGTGACACATGCTTGTATATTCCAAACTATAAATGTTTGAGCATCGGTTTTAAATCCTCTCTAAGTAATGAGTTTATTTGCCTGTTTGGTTGGAGTGCTTAGTTAACTATGATTATAAACAGCCTAGAGATGTTAAGCAGCAGGATCAAGTGGGTTCAGCTGGAGCAAAGTGCAATCATAAAATACAGCCGCAACTGCAGGAAATACTTTAATAACAGAACAAAAAGTGTAACCCTTTATTTCTTTTTTTTAATTTTTATCTATAGGTGAGCAAGCTTCCTGTCTGCCCTGAAAACCTCTGTCCGTGCCTCTCTCACCCACTGTGGTTGGTTTAGAAACCATGGCAGCTAATAAATCCAAGGGTCAGAACTCTCTGGTGCTTCACAAAGTGATAATGGTGGGCAGTGGTGGAGTGGGCAAGTCTGCGCTTACACTTCAGTTCATGTACGACGAGGTAGGACTCAAGTACATGCACACCTATAATCAATTACATATCATTTTATAAAAGATAAAAAAGTACAACCGGGTTTCTTTCTCTGCACCTCTCAGTTTGTGGAAGACTACGAGCCCACTAAAGCCGATAGCTACAGAAAGAAAGTGGTGCTGGACGGAGAGGAGGTCCAGATCGATATTCTGGACACAGCAGGTCAGGAAGACTACGCCGCCATTCGGGACAACTACTTTCGCAGTGGAGAGGGCTTCCTCTGTGTGTTCTCCATCACTGAATCCGAGTCCTTTGCTGCTACCGCCGACTTCAGGTTAAAACAAGATTATTTTACCCTGATTTTTAAATAAATTCAGTTGTATAACAGTCAGCAGTTTTATACACAGTGAGTATTTATAATTTGTGATCATAAGGCTGGCACAGCTGGTAGAGTGGGTGCCACACAACAACATGGGTCACAGGGACCTGCGTTTATTCACCGTTTAATGTTTGGTATGTTTTATGCGTGGCCGAGGGTACGTGTAGCACTTGGATTAACGATTCTAAATTGCACAGAGGTGTGAGTGGGGGGAAGGTTCATTAGCAAATGTGTTTCCCTTTAGTAGGAAACTTGTCCAACAGACATTGATGTGTGTCCTCATTCTGAGATTTAGAAATTAAAATGTAAAGTGCTACTTAAATTAGGTATAGAAAGAATTTTAAGTAAACCCTGGTCGTTAGCACTGCTCACCTCCCCCATTATGTTTATTTTCCATTTATGGCCTTTATCAGACGCCTTTCTGCCAACCGACCTTTAGTTAAAGCTGATTATGGTGCAAACACCAAGGTTCAAGGACCTTTCCTAAGGGCCCAACAGTGGCAGCTAGGTGGTGGTGATGGGGCTTGAACCAGCAACTTTCTGATTACTAGTGCAGTATGTTAACCACTGAGCTACCACTGCACCTTTCATCTTTTTTAACACTTACTTACCACATGTATTATAATCTTTTAAGCAAGCATTGCAGCTTCCCCTTAAATAATATTTGGTTAACTGGGGTCCAGCTAAGGTTGATGTATGTAATAAACATACATTTTGGTGCATATGGTTCTCATTTCGTATAATTTTTGGTATTTGTTTACGTTCTCAAAGGGAGCAGATCCTTCGGGTGAAGGAGGACGAGAACGTGCCTTTCCTGTTGGTTGGAAATAAGTCCGATCTGGAGGATCGGAGGCAGGTGAGCGCGGATGAGGCCAAAGCCCGAGCCGATCAGTGGGGCATCAGCTACGTGGAGACCTCGGCTAAAACCCGGGCCAACGTGGACAAGGTTTGTAACTCGAGGTTTGTAACGGTGCTGTGTTGGTGTGCTGACGATGCGACAGACGCTGACCATTTATTATCTCGTTTTGTAGGTGTTTTTTGACCTTATGAGAGGAATTAGAGCCAGAAAAATGGACGGAGGCAAGGCCAACAGCGACGATGATAAAAAGAGTTTACTAAGACGGATTCGAGAGAGATGCTGCATTTTATAATGTCTGTCACTCACATATCTGCTTACCTCAAGCCTACTAAACATCTACTTGGCTTCTTATTTCATTTTACTACTCTTTGAAGAGTAATACTGGACTGTAAGGTGCGTGATTGTGTTTATGCATCACGTTTTGGACTCAAACGTCCTTAAAATTTGAACTAACTTTAGCATGAAACTGCTATAAATCTCTCATTTCAACATGTAGGTATACAAAAGAATGTCGTTGCACTACTGCTTATGTTGTTTTTGGTTTAAAGGAGACAGAGAATGTTTTTTCATGAGAAAAATGACTTGTGTACGCAAAAAAATGTATAAAAATAAGAGCTATTTAGTTGCCTTTGACTTGTATAATAGTTCTGCTTGCTTACTGTGTCTTCAGATGTCAGTCTGCTATAAGAAAATGGCTAATGTGAAAGTGTGCAATACACACAATGATTAAACTGTTGAATTAACACACTAATGAACAAAAAGAAATAAACACTAATTAAAAATAATTAACATTAAATGAAAGTTAATGGTTGTTGAATAATTATGAATGATTCACTGTATTTAGGGTAAGAAAAAAATGATGTGCACTTGTCATTGGGCAGTTTGGAAGGTTTTCTCTCCATTTGTGAGATACTTCGGTTGCCTCCCGCCTCTTAAAGCATTCCGGTAAATGGATTGGCTACTCAGAATTACCCACAAGTGCGAGTGTGACACCCTGCTATGGACTGGCTCTCTTTGTTCCTACCTTGTGCTGATGCTTCCTGGCAGGTTGAATAAATGATTTGTTACTAAACTGATCACTGAAGTACGTGCTGTGTGTTTTATAGTGCTCGCTCATATAATCAATACTCACACATAACGTTTGCTTTTCAGTAAAGAGATGAAAGCTTTGGCTTTGTATTTGCTTTACTATAGTAATCAGTTATATTTGTGGTTGTTAAACACATAAAGAAAAACATACAGAGAATAAAAACCAAACAATAACATTAGATTACAATTTACAGTCAATCTTAATGTGCTTGTTTAAATAATGAACATAAAACACCTCTGGGGTGTCAGAAGGTGAAGTAAAAAAGCCTAAGAATGTAAAAACAACTAACTGCTTTATTATTGTATTTTGTTTTGTTTGTCTTTTTTCAATCTATTAACAAAAATGTACCCACTTCTAATAAAAGGAAATATGACTAAATAAAATTTGTACAAAACTGGAGAAATATGAGAAAATAAAAGTATTTTAAAAGATTTTTAAGTTTGTTCGAGTGCTGGTTCAGTAAAAGCGTTTGCTCAGAACGCTGAAATAGAAACGAATCAGACCCAGTGGATCCTGTACGTCTGGTGCCCGGCAGTATTGTTATTTTTCTTAATTCTTCACACTAAACAACTAAACTATATTTAACTTCTAACCATTCTTTGAATTCTTTCTTAATTTAAAACATACATGAGAGCGATCTGATGAACTGAATGAATACTTTCTATGAAGGGACTACGATGAAATCCCAGGTTGACTAACGGCACTGTTATGGAATGGAATGGTCTGTCACTATAGACGATCAGGATTATAATGATGGTGATTTATTGTTAGATTACATGTCTGGATTGTTTTTTACACATAAATTGATGCAAAATTATTAATTGTTCAAACACTATAAATTACAAAACCAATTTTGTAAGAATAACGTTCAGAAATAAAACCTGCATGTAAATTGTTACTCTTATGATACTGTTGTGTTTATAATAATGGCATAAAGTCAGGAGAAAATACAATTACTGATTCAGTGGGTCACTGGCAGTGTACGATGTTCAGTTAATGCGTAAGATTAACAAACTTAATTATTTGAAATACAAATTATACAAAATAATTGCTGTATTTTTAAATGTTAAATGATAAATGCAACCTATTAAATGACCAAAGGAAAGTTAGATGAATCACAAAGCAATACAGATCAGATATACTAATGATACCTCGCCTTCTTCTTACGCCAACTAAATTTGGATCTGAACCACGTTTGAACAGAAATTAGTAAAAAATTGACACATTATGCTGGACTTCACACTTACAGAACCGTAAATGGGTCTGGAACTAAGAATTTATATCAAATAAAATGTACAACAGAAAATTCCAGTGTACAAAAAGTGGTATAAAATAAAAGTAAATGCTGTAAACAGGCAGCATTATGAATTATCAGTACTGTAAAAGTCCAGGTCTGATTGTTTGTCCCGATACCGATCGAGTGCAGTCAGCTGACAAAATAAAAGTTCTGATGACTGTATAAAAGCTAATTTTGCTTTCAGTTCTGGTTGTAGTACCTGCCTGGCCTGCCTGTATGTGTAGCCTGCTGGGTGCTGCATTTGGACTGCGTATCTGTGACTGAAACGGGCTTCAGGTTCGCCCATGGATCTTGAAGCATGGACGCTTTGTAATACTTATCCATTTCATTAGCCCCTCTCTCCCTCCCATACGGCGTGGACGTCCGCGGAGAACCCTTTAGGAGACAATTTTTGTGTAAAAATAGAGAACAGAAAAGTTGGTTTGCGCCCATGGCACAGGCATTACATTAGTGAACTACAATTTTTATACAGTATTTTAACCTTAAAGGCTGGTTTTAATAAATGCTTTAATCTAATGTAATTATCAAGACTTTTGTGTTTGGGAAAACAACACTAAAATGAAAGTGCATAGGCAGTTGAGCCAGATGATAAATGTTTATGCAAAATATGCTTTTATGTAAGAACACTTGAAAATTGAACCGAATGCATCAAATTTATCTCTTAAAACACCCTGGACGGGTCGCCACTCCATCACAGGGCAAACACACACCTCACAATTAAGGCAATTTTGTATCTCCAGTTAACCTTACTGCATGTCTTTCGGCTGTGGGAGGAAATCGGAGCTCCTGGAGGAGAACATGCAAATTTCACACAGAAAGGACCCGGACTGCTTCACCTGGGAATCGAACCCAGGACCTTCTTGCTGTGAGGTGACAGACTTTCATCAACTATATGAAGATCCAGGCTGTGTTTTATTTAGTGTTCTTTTTTTTATTCGCCTCACCGCACTGTCTTTGGACTGTCGGAGGAAACCGGAGCATCCGGAGGAAACCCATGCGGACACGAGGAGAACATGCAAATTTCCTCCTGTTCACAATAAAAGTGCATTTGTTTTGCTATGTAGCGTGACTAAAATAGTGACTTGTTAGTTGAATCTAATAAACTTTCTCTAAACACACTAATAAACATGAGATTACGTGGATCTGAGGCTTGTTATAATGATCATTTTAGAGATCTGAAATACGATTATGTACCTGGTAGGCTCCGGACTGTCCGGGACTCTGATACGGAGAGGTTCTGTAAGCCGGACTACAGTTGGATCTGCGCGGTGTGTTTAGCGGGGATCTGTTGTTGTATTTACCGCCCCTATTGACGCTAAAATCTCGGGGTGGAGTGTCGGGCGATCCGCCACCATACGGACTAAACCTGGGTCCGTACCCCGCGTTAGGACGCGCCCAGGGCGGGGAGGGAAACCTGCACCCAGGCCGGTCCATGCCCGGGGGAGGACTCCGAAATCCTCCAGCTCTCTGAGCCGTTCCGTTCTGAGGGGTTCTGAAGTTCCCTCTCTGCATTCCAGATCTTAATAAAGCAGTTTGTTAAGATAAGAAGCTGATTTTAAATAAATAAAAACACAAACAGCGTTATTATACTATTAAATAAGCAAATTTCTGTTTTGTTTGCTTTGTTTCCCAACAAAAAAATGGCCGCGATGCCTCGTTCAAAACGTGCAACGACAAAATAAAAGTCCCAACAGAAAATCCAACCACGCAACCGAGATCAGGTCAGGTCCCGCACAACTGCAGATAATCCGGTTATGTGCACATATATACGTGCTCAGTTGAAGTCAGTGCGCCTGAAATTCTTCCTGAATCCTAGTATAATCTCTGTGTGATCCGTGTTCCAACTCAGGAGTCTATCTGGTCCTCTAATGCTCATGCACTGATCACAAGTCTGGCTGCAGGTTCGTCCTTACAAATACTACCAAGCAAACCGCACTGCATTGTGGGTACTGTAGGTTTTAAGGACCAAGCAAGACAGTAAACGAGTGTTGATGATGGTGGGGGGTTAGGCTGGGTTTGAGTTTGGGGGTTGGTTGTGTGAGGAGGGGGGTGTGGGGATCTTAACCTGATCATTTGGTTTGTAAAATGTACTATCAGTGCAAAAGCAAGCAAATTTAAAATGAACTTATATTACATTTTGTATCCCTCCACCTGGAAAAGACAGAAGTCTAATCTTGAAATAAAGAGGACAAGGGTTACATTTAAAGTCAAAATTTAAAGTAAAAATCAACATTTAGACATTTTAAAGTCAATGTTTAAGGCTCCAGAGTTTAAAGTTTTAAGTTATTGTTGTAGTCTAGTTATTAAGATGGTAATAGATGTTAATTATGTGCCAGATAGATAGATAGATAGATAGATAGATAGATAGATAGATAGATAGATAGATAGATAGATAGATAGATAGATAGATAGATAGATAGATAGATAGATAGATTCAACTTTATTGTCATTGCTCAGTACAGGTACAAGGCAACAAAATGCAGTTAGCATCTACCAGAAGTGCGAATAGTAGCACTGTGCAAGAAAAAACAGAGAATATCAGTTACATATCTATGAATAATATTAATATATAATTATATACGTATATATATATTATCTGTACAGTTTAATAGTACAGTTTAACAGTTTTAGCCTTTGCAGATATATTATCTGTACAGTAAATCTCTACAGTTTTAGCCTTTGCAAAACTACCTGTAGTTATTATATTTGTACCAATGTGTGAATGAAGTTTACTCAAAGCTCAAATATAAATTCAATTTTAGAATAATTTAAGTTTAAGAGAGCTCAAGAGAGGCTTTATTGTCATTCCAGCTCTATACAAGTACATACTGAAATGAAACAACGTTCCTCCAGGACCAGGGTGCAACACAAAACAAAAAGTGCAATTACAGTATTAAAAAGTAATTAAAGGACCAAGACTCGAGACAAGTGTAGTGTTGGCCAGTACATGGTACTGAGTAAATGATAAGTGAGGTAAAAAAACATATTCTGATATACAGTAGCAGCGTAGGGTTTTTATAGCAGCAATATATTAAAGATTAAGGTGCAAAATGCAATACTGTGTAATTTATCTTACAGTAATACAGAATGTCACTCTTGTATCAGTCTGTGTTTGGGATTTGTGACTTTTTATAGATTGTTTTTAGTGTTAACAGTAAAAGAGAGAATTAGATGTGTTTCAGTAGGCGAGAGGTCAAATGCAAAATGTTACATGATACTGTTTCTATTGTACATGCAAAAACCCAGACCACAGTAAAACTGATTGTTAAAAGTATGCAGTCAGTAAATGCTAATTGCACCATCAACATATTTTAAGCACAGAGGAATACCCCACCTGTACGTCTACCCACCCATCCCAAACTCATTCACACCTCAGCATTGATTAGAGCTTTTTACATTCAAATCAGGTACCGAAACCTCCACATTTACATTCACGGCTGTTCTGATCACATCATTGTTACTGGAGTATTTCAAATTAAAATCTCTCCTGCAGTCAGTTTAAATTTAGGAAATAAAATCTGAGGCACTAAGGAAAAAGGGCCATATGAAGTGGCCTGCAAGTCATGATCTAAATCCTATTAAACACTGGAGGAAACCAAAACTTCCTTAAAACAAGAGTAAATTAAACTACCAACACAAAGTCCAGAAGATTATTCAGGATTACAGTCAGTACCTCTGAGGGCTGTGCTGCAAACTGTTACCAACACCAAGGTTTTTGTTTGTGGACTTTTTGTTTTACTATTTTACTTAGTTTTATGTGTTTAGATATAAGTCAAATTAAAGTCTGTGTTTAATGCAACATAAAATATAGAATATAGAAATTTGAGGATTTTATTGTTTTGTTTGTATGTGGAAGGTTTACAATATTTAAGCCACATCTGTCCTATCAAGTCCTGCCCGTCCTCACACAGTTTAATTTAATTATATAAACTTTTAATTCTAATAAAGTATAAATCAAAATGATTTTTAGAAAATTTACTATGAGCTCAAGTGTAGAAAATTAAAATAAAAAAATCACTGAAATACAAAAAACTGTTGTTATACAGTAAGTTTACTGTATACTTTTAACACAACGAGGTTATGCTGTTTTATTATTGTTATATACAGTGTAATAACGTAAATTTAACTGTTTATTCTAATAAAAACTACCACGTCCCAACAATAAATAACCTAAAATAAAATATCTTGTTATGTCAGTAGTTTAGAAGTAGTTGCTAAACCCAAACTTCCAGCTATTGTTTTATATCAGTTTATTTAATGATACTTCAGTGCCATTAGGGGCTGCTGTTGTCTGTTCAGTCTCTGATGTATTCAGGAACAGTTAAGACGTGTATTGGTTGCCAATAAAAAGCTATTTATAATGGTAGAAATCGTGCTTTATCATTAATAACTATGATAATCCTCGATTTATTATGTAATTTATTACTGGGCTTCTAGGGATTACTGCATTATCTAAAGTACCTATCAGTGGCTGTCAGGCAGTGCTGGAATTTATAGGCAACATTTCACTACAGGCTCAGAAAACTAAAACTTGAGAGAGTGAAGAGTGAGAAAAAACTCTTATACAGCCAATCATGTCTGTATAGACGCCTGGTTGGCTCATAGCACTCATGAGATTCGAACCTAGACTTCATGAGTGCTTGGCTAATGTAATAGACCGCCATGCTACACGAGTGCAGTGAGTTTTGTATCAAAACATTTATTACGAATCGGTGAAATATATCTTTAGGAAGTGTGTTACTTAAGCAGTAAATTGATCCGTGGGATTTGCACTTAAAATAACCCAGAGGTTGCCAGATTTCTGACGTGTTGAATCCACAATTCACACTTTGATTCAAAAAATGATTCAACAGTTTTTGAAGCTTCATCCCAGCATAACGTCAAAAATCCAGGTGGAAGATGAGATTACTGATAATGCTCCAGCTGTAGGGTGAGGGTTTGATTCTTCAGCACCTGAAACAGCAGCTAGGATGAACCTTAAAGGTTTGTTTGTAATACAGATAATAATGCTAAGCAGTTATGGCTTGTTTGGGCTATTTGTTTAGTCCTCTTGTACATGTAAGTACACTGTCCCGATGTGCTGTATGTAGTATTGTATTAGATAGGGTGATGTGCCAGTCCAGGCCTGTGTTCAGACACACTCTATTTAGCGCCAGGGCAGATTTGGAGGAGTAAAAATGCTCACCCTGACATGACCTCAACCAGTACACAAATTAGTCTTGCCAGAAGTAATTACAGGATAATTAATTACTAACAATATGAACAAAATGTGTCACTTCATTAACTTATCCATTTTTAATCCATTGGGGTTATTAAAATGTATGGCACCAGAGTTTTAGGCATAGGTCAGTAAATCCCCCCACCCCTAATGCCACCCATGTTCTGCAAAACATTGCCTAAGTGATCAATCCTTGCCAGCATTATTATCACTGTTCTCACGAATGGACAAAGGGTGCATCGTGGCCGTGACCGACACCACAAAATGTTGACTAATAAACACGTGGGTCAGGCTTGGGTCATCACAGCTACGGACAGTGACCCCCTTTTCCTTTTCTAGATGTTATTACATATTACATTTACATTTGCAGCATTTAGCTCAAGCTTTTATCAATTATGACTGAATACAATTCAAGCCATGCTCAGAGGCCTAACAGAACCCGAGGCTTTGTGTGTGTAAAAGACAAGATATAACAAAGAGGTGCTTTGTTATCATCAGCGCGTGATTACCCAAAATATGAGCTGGTGTTGGTTGACGGGCGAAGGCAGAGGAATCGTTTGGTGTTATGTAATACCAGGAATTTTATTATATACAATAATTATACACTAGAATGATCACTGTGCCACCCAGTAGTGGTTTTATATAACTCACTTACTTTCCTAACCGCTTTTCCAATCAGAGTCAAGGGGGGTGCTGGAGCCTATACCAGCTTTTCAATGGGCCCAAGGCACACAGTAACACCCTGGTCGGGCAGACACACATACACACACACACATTCACCTATAGGGCAATTCAGTGTCTCCAGTTAACCTGACTGCATGTTTTTGGACTGTGGGAGGAAACCGGAGCTCCCGGAGGAAACCCACACAGACACGGGGAGAACATGCAAACTCCGCACAGAAAGGACCCGGAGCGCCCCACCTGGGAATCGAACCCAGGACCTTCTCTGTGAAGCGGCAGTGCTACTCACTTAGCCACCGTTCCGCCCGTTTTATATAACATTAAACAATTATATAACAGCAAAGCAGTTACATCAGATTTGCAGTGTGGTTCCTTCACTGGGTTCCTGTCGGACGTGCTGAAAACATCTCAGATAAAAACGTCCCTGAATGCTCAGAAGGTGTGTATCTATTTTCCACATGTCTGGCACAGGCAAGAACAATCTGTTAGATGATCTGACAGAGGAAGTCGGTAATCACATTTTGAGAAATTAAAAGTGGGATTCTGTCAGCGATCCTGCTGAGAACCTCAGGTGCTTATCTGACAGACCTCTTCCTGTACCGATCCCCCCTGGATAAGCGACTGGACAGAAAACGAGTTGATGGATGCAGCCATTATGCAAAACCACTTATTAAAATGATGCAAACATGAGACAGCTCCGGGTTTAAAAGCACTCTATGTGCTAAGGATTTCTGCTCACGCTATTTAGATAAGCCGAACTGGAGAGCCGGACAGTCACGCTCGAGCTGACGTTGAACTACGGCTCTACTGAGGTTAAAATTGCTCTCCAGGGGACAATTATCACCCATTCTGGAAATTAAAAGAATCACCACAACCTTAAAACTGAATCAAAGAAGGACCTTAACCACTGTATATTCCTATAAAATATTTATAAGTTAAATTAAGCAAAAATAAAACTGCTTTTACTGCCTCTATCGTATGTCAAAAGTTCAAACTGGTGGTGCTGATGTAATAGTGTGGGTCCACTGGTGCAACCAGTTCTGACCACACTTTACTGTACTATGATGGTGAATTATAGCATGATAATGCACCATGTCTCAATAAAATGAACCAAATTCTCAATGTAATGTCAAATCTGCAGACTAGTGTGACTAAAATGTTTACTAAGCATAAATGAATGAGTGAATGTACTAATTACATCAATATTATTGTATTTTAATTGTCATCCTCTTTTGTGTCAGGAGGCAGGAGTCTTGGTTTCCAAAATCGTCTGTCCTGCTTGTAAAAGTCTCTATAAATAAGCGCAATCGAGCCGCACGCAAATCTATTGACTCATTCCAACACAACAAGCAATTAAAGAAAGAATTCGGGACAGGACAATGAAGTCTGGGATGTCCTGCCTGTTCCGCCTCTAATTAACCGAGCCGAAATGCCCCAGTTCTGCCACTTCTCCACTGAGTAAGTGAACAGTGTGTGAACCCAGAGTTCCTCCACCAGCTGGGCTTTTGTTTCTACAATCAATGGACAAGCGTTCATTTTTTATAGCGCACAATATTTTTATCAGACCCCAAAACAATCAAGTAAACAAACCCGAACAGACCTGATTCACAGACGTGAGGTCTTGCTAAGAATGAAAGCCTATTTTAGCCTAGAACGTGTTCATCTCACACCTTCACTGTGGTCTGCTTCTCCTCAGTCCACACCATCATCCTGCCTGTTTATACCGTGTGGAAGCAGGCCAGCGCCAAGGGTAAGTGAGGGTCCCTCTTCGTTAGTGTACTTCTATTTTGGGAGTTTACCTATCAAGGGAAGATCAATGAAAGGACTTCATGAACTAAGAGCTTGTGCCCAAGAAAAGGTAGTCACGTAGACCACGTACAAGGTTCATGTAAAATAGATGGATAAAAGAGCTGCATTTTGCACGAACGTATTAGTTTAGCTTTTGTTAACACTTTAGCATGATCAGGGTCAAGGTTCCACAAGACAACAATACTGGATACACCCAGCGCCAAGTACATTTCAATAAATAACAGGCAATTACATAGTCGCTCTGAGTGTGTGTGGCATTAAGTTAGACTCTGGAACCAGCCGAAATCTGTTCAAATTAAACTGGAACTGGAAATGAATGAAGGAAGCTACAACCAACACTCAAGCCTTGTTGGGCCACCTGATCCTAGGTAATCAATGGTTTATATATTTGGCCATATATGACTGGGGCTTGGTGACTCAAGTCCAGTCTCAAGACATTTTTTGTGTTTTAGACTTAACTTGGACATATTTTTTGTCATAACAAGTATTCATCAATTAGAAGCCGGTGGAACACTGTCCACAGTCAAACAAGCTTTAGCTCAACATGGTGTTGGTGACTGTAGTGTCCATAAGTTTATTCTTTTCCCATGTCATCAGCAACGAACTTTAATCAGCTTTTCAAGGTGATGATTTTGGACCATGGCTCTTTTCGTAAATGGCAGGCTGGAAATTTCTTCCAAAGGTCGAACCACAGGTTTAAAATCCAGAGAAATAGGTGATGGAAGAAGTCAGAAATTCAGCCAACAAGATACAAGGAACACAAACACAAAGTGTACAAAGGAAAAGGTGCAGACAGTGATCAAAGAAACCACTAACAGACAAACGGCTATGACAGGGCATGAGAACAGACAAAAAGAAAATAAATACAGAAAATAAAAACCTGGGAGGACGTTCTCTAAACTGTGGACCATTCCAGAAGCCTTTAAAGCACGGCGGACCTGTTTTATTGGTTCTTGGATTACATCCGACCATCAGGACAAATGTATTCACTGCATTATGTGACCGTTTGTGGTTTTTGTACTTTTTATAAGTGTAGTTAGGATAGATTATAGATTTGGTGGTGTTGAAAGTTATATAACGTCATTTAACTTTATGGCTCAACTTTGTGATTCCTCATTATTACAGACTACAGCTGAATCCAACATTCATTTATTAATTTACTGTCCATTCTACCACTGCTTTATCCTGGTCAGGGTCACGGTGGGTCTGATTAATTTGACAAAAGGCAGGAAACCCCCCGGACAGGTTGCCAGTTCAGCACAGACAGACACACACTTAGGGCAATTTCTAGTAGCTCCAACTGGCCTGACTGCTTGTCTTTGGGCTTGTGAGAGGAAACCCACTCAGACACATGGAGAACATGCAAACTCCACACAGAAAGGACCCTGGCTCCCATTGCAACATGTGCCTTTAACTAACAGAATACCTCAATTTAAAGGCTGCTCACTTTTTAAAATGTATACCCAGAAAGTTAAACTGACAGCTTCTAACTAAATGTAAACTTTGTAAACACAATTTTCACTCTATTGGACTTAGAATAAAGATATAGAACCATATTTAAGCCATTGAAACTGGTTGTTCTTATTCTGTCATATAAATACACATTCTTTTCCTCTAAAGCACACACAAGATTTACCCTCGTGCTCGACCTCATGTTTCCTTCTCCAACGTGATAGAACTAAACAGTAAAAATCACGCTAAAAGAACTCACTGTGTGTCCGTCTAGGACGCTCTGCCCTGCTGGGGGTTCAGGATGGTTTTGAGGGGGCTGTGAGCCATGACGACCTCCTGACATCAAACAAAGAACAAATAAACGAAGTGTTTAGAAGATCTGTCAAAGTTCCCCACACACCCCACCACATCATACAAACTCAAAAACAAGACGTTTCGTTTGAAGGCTGAAGCCTTACAAGCACAAGTCAAGTTTTGTTAGACGATTTCTCGGTCGCCAGATGGAGGTCAGATGTAGTTTCATTTTGAATGACGCTGTTATAATAAACGTACATGTTTTAGGTGTAACTTTGTGGTGTGCTGGTGTAAAAAACGTAGAGGAACATTTTCTTACGCATTCATTTACAGGACTGTGTTTGTGGTTTTAAGAGTCAGGGACATCTTGATATTTCAGTTTCAATTCATTTCCCGAAATGTCTAAATGTTCTTTTCTAAGTTTCCTTCAACAAGGTTTTGGAACGTCTCTAAATGGATCTACTGCAGAATTGTCTCCAACTGTTTTGATTTCCTTTACATATTTGACGTTTTAGTAAAGTCCAAATTTTTTACAACATGTGTGATGTAGGACTTTGAAAAGGCCAGTTTACAAGCTCAATTTTATCCTGATTTAGCCATTCCAAAATCAGTTTTAACCCAAGTTGCACCCAAGATTCAACCTGCATTGTGATTTAATGTTGTGCTAAAGAACAACCACAAAGCATAATACTTAAATACATTTCCTTCTTGTGTCCCAGCATACTTCAGGTCATTGTGGCCTAATAACAGAGCAGCACAGTGGCTTGATGGGTAGCACTGTCGCTCCACAGCAAGAAGATCCTAGGTTTGATTGTCAGGTGGAGCGGTCCAGGTCCTTTCTGTGTGGAGTTTGCATGTTCTCCCTGTGTCGGTGTGTGTGTGTGTGTGTTTTCCCTGTGATGGATGAGTGGCCTGTCCTTCCTACCTTTTGCTCAGTGAATCAGACCCACCGTGACTCCAAAACCAACAACGATTGGTTGGGGTACAATTCATGTAAATGGGTAATTTATGGGAGTTCAGTTGCCTGTTTTTTATACAATTCTGATAAATAATGTCCAATTTCTTCTTTCTGTCTGGTTTAGTGCTCACCATTATGTTATTTTTAACACCAGTCTTCACTTAAACCATAAACTCCAAACGAACCTCAACCCCGCCCTGAACTCTAAAGGAAAACAATCCATTTCTCCTGAAATACGAGTCGGAACCTGCAGTAAATCTAACCAAACTTTTCCAAACGTAGCGAAACCCATGAACAATTTTAAACCTGTGTATTTCCACCGGGCTAGATCTCTGCTTGTCCCACGATAGATATCATGTCAAATTCTTTTCATGGATTTGGAGCTCCGAGGACCTTTTACAGAAAACCATACGAAAATCTCTGTTGTACCTGCGAGTGCTGAACTAGAGCCGTCAAAGCGAGAGCCAGAGATTTATAGATCTGGCCATGAAGGCATGGGAACGGCTTTTGTTTTTATTCTGGTCTTGTTTTTCCTCCTGCAGGTGTGGGATGAATGAGGAGCGAGCAGAATCATTGCAAGAATAACACCCAGCGTTAATAGCCATTATACACCGAGGGCCAAAAGTCAGGGGTTCAGTACACTACGTACACTGTATCTTTTTCTATCAAACATCATAAATGTTCATTCATCTGGAAATATTTAATGTATTTTTATATATACATGTGGCGTGAATATTACAGCTGTGGGCTTTCCCTTAACATAAGGAAACAGTTTGGGGTTTTCCTGCTGACTTTGGCGAGAGACTACTGTTCCATGTACTATCTTGGGTGCTGACAAACTGAACTCCCTGTAATTGAACTGTTATTATTATTTTTAAAATTTGTACTTAATCCCTTGTATAAAGAATTAAACAGATAAAGGAGCTTTGAACTTGGTGTGGCAGGTGGGGTGTGGTTTTGGGCGTAAGCTGTAGCAGGTGACAGAACTGGTGTTCATCTGGTGGTTCCAATCACCCAACCTGTTTAAACTGTGCCGTTTTATTTTCATAAGTGACAGTAGAGAGAGTCACCGGTCCCGGGCGAGCGGAAATGTATTGATCTTTTTCTTTGGTGTGGTTTTGTGATGATCTTTGTGAAGAGTTTACTGTTTATAGTCGCCTGTGGAAAAAAGGCAAAACGTATCTGCGGTCCTCGTGCTGCCATCCACAAACTGTTGTATCAAACTATCCCAGAAAAAAGCACTGAGAGATGCTATCAACTGGTTCCCACATCATCCAACATTATCATCACTCAAATTTTCTGTTTCCTGAACACTATTTATGTAATGTTTTACGTTAATAAACATTTACATACTTCTATAACTATTTTCACAATGTTCAGTTCAGTTCACTAAGATCACAGTAAAGCAAAACAAATGTTCGAACCCTCCACTGGGGTCATCTACATAATGTGTACACGAGAATTCAACACGTACGGCTCAGTCATGTGGTTTTCATAACTTAACAAGTCTAAATATTCTGATTTCTGACTTTACAAGTTGTGACATCGTGTTAATGTTTCTCAGCAGGACAGAACAAGCTGGAAACTTTCTTTAGACGATTATGAACACACTTGAGGAAACTGTTGATATTCCATAAAGCTTGTTCTTATTTCCTTTTTGTGTCCCAACACTGTCCTGATTGCCAAATGAAAGCACATGTTTCGACGTATATGCTTGTAGTCCTGGCATTTTGATCATTTCTGCAAGTGTTCTTTGTCTGTGACTTAATAGTGAAATCACACTTCTTTGTTAAAATCATGTGAACACATTCAGTGTGGTCTTCTAGACGTAATGTTATTATTTTGGTCATATAGTAAGATCTGTAGCCTTTCGGTCACTTGTCCATGCCCATATGAATAAGACTGACTGGGCGCCCAGGTGGCGCACCGAGATATTGCACTAGCACACCAGCGCCGAGATTCTGAACTCCTCGGGTCGAAACTGCATAATTGGCAGTGCCTGCAGCAGACACGTTTCTGCTAGGGCGGGATGACCGGACTATGTGGGTGGGGTGACCGGACTATGTGGGTGGGGTCTTCAAATGTTGTGTAAGGGCCCTGATTAGCAGAGTGCATGGGTGAAAAAGGGTTCCGCTAAGGGCTGCGCGCGGGTCGGAGGAGGCGTGAGCAAAAATATATTATAAAAATATATTCATAATTAATTTATTACACCTGTTAGCAAATGTTGTGGCTGAAACACATGAATTTGAATATTTAAAGGGCGTCCCAATACTTTTGTCCATATTGTGTAGAACTTGAGCGCTGAAGAGAGAGACACCTGCTGGAAACTATTACGTTAGTTGACGACGCTTCTTAAGTTTTCACACCACATATAACGTTTAATCACTTCACCTTTTGTTCCGACAAACGGAAGGAGAACAGCCGGTGATTCAGCCAGGATCTGAGCTGGGCTGAGACTCTTCCTGTACGGTTTCCGCTTCTCTGTTCTCCAAGGAGGGCTTTTGGTTTTCCACGACTCCGTGTTTGGCTCTTCTGAGGAAGGAGAAATCCCTCCTAAATCTGACTTTCCCATCACCGCTACCAAACGTGTTCATTATTTTATAAAGGCTTGACAGTTCCAGTGCAGTAATGATGTGGTGGAGGGGGTGGTGCGCCGCGATGACGGATGGCTTGCATTAATGGCTGATCTGCAGACAGGATGGAGAGGATGAGAGCTGAGCTGGATCAGAACTTCTCCCACAATAAAGTGAGCAGAGATTGTCATCGTGCACCATTAAATATGATCCATGTATCAAAATTATTCATATAATGGCCTGTGTGTTTTTGTAATGTTAGGAAGTTACTGTACTAGCCAGGACATGTGTGCACATCGTGCCTAACAAAATACCAGAAGGTGTGAAAAATAAAACCAAAAATGCCTTTTTTTTTTACCTCAGACATGGTCTTATATCCTGATAGAACTTGGACAAAGACATCACATTTTTTAAAATGCTTTATTTAGTTAGTTTTCCATTACACAACTCACCCTTGGAGGAAAAAATACCACATCATAAATTAATCAGTCAGTTTACTAAATTTAATTAATGAACCCATTTTTCGTTCAAGATTTGATTGCCATTTTACCCATCAATGTACACTTTATCACCCATCATAACAAACTTAAAACATCTTTTTGACTCCACACTGCATATATAATATCTATAAGTACAAAGTTAGGTCATTGCAGGTCAGTGTTTTTATTTCCAGGTTCTCATTCTCCTGTTCCTGGGTCTCTTTTTGCCATTCTTATGATTCTTATGGAGTCTGGATTTGCTCTGGTATACGACCCGGGTAGCTGACCCTGGTAGCTGACATAAGTTTTGTATTAGAAGCAGAAATTCTGAATATGCTCTGATACGAAGCTTGAGGTCGTAGCAGCTTCTGCTTCATGTTTGTTACAGATGTTGATAGTAAAGATTACAGATGGAATGTGAAACATCTCACATCTCAATCCACTGAATCAAGCTAAAACTCGGAGTCACGAATGTCACTGGTAAACATTTGAGGTTAAAAGTTAGTTAGATGTATAAAGCAGTAAGTGACATGTACAGTAGGTCACGGCATAACTGAGAATTCACTGATTTCCTACTTTGATTGATCAAACATCTCTTATCAATCATCTCTTATCAATCATCTCTTATCAATCATCTCTTAGCTTATTTACTGTGAACTTCAGTGGGTTGCATGAAGCCCTGACCTCAGTGCGATTGACCACTCTATATAGGAAGAAATCAGACCATCAGCTGTGGTCCAAACCTTTTTTATCCAGCATCAGTGCCTGACCTCACAGATGCTCTTATCTAATGGGCACAAATTCCTACAGACACACTTCAAAATATTGTGGAAAACTTAGGCTGTGACATCTGTATAGTAGGGGCTGACACTTTATTTATGCACATGGTTCTGCAACAAGCTTGTGGTTATGTGTCCACATACTTTTTGGCGATATAGTGTATTTATTATTTACCTCAGTTTCACTACAAGTAACTACAGTTGAAATACTGTCCTAATACTAAATGATAGAAGCCAGTGTTTTATTTATTCTGTTTAACCACAAGATGGCGTTCTCATTTTCTTTAAGCAACCTTAACCGTCCACGAACCACAGAATTAAACAGTAAACATTGTTTTGCCCTTTAATAAATGTAGATGTGCACGAATTATAAAGAAAATTAATTTAAATTTACAGTAGCATGTAAAATCAAGAGCATATATAAAGGTCTATGGTCAGAATTGGCACATAAAAGCTTAGAGCATCTTGCTGGCACAGCAGCCATTAAGCACATGGCAGAGTAGAGCCTGCTTGACTGTGATCACTCAAACCTGTTAAGCATCATATTTTTCATAATTTAAAGCAGACCTGTTTTCTGATGGTTATTTAAATACTTTGGACGACTGGAACACAGACTTTCCCTCAACGTAAGGTAAGTTTGGGTTTCCTCACAACTTTGTTTTAATTCGGTTCATTTAGCTCTGCTTATAGGGGCACAGAGAAGTCACCAGCTGGAGTGGCTGCACGTTTAATTGTAATGATCACAATACACTTATTAAGAACAAAAAATTTGCAGAAATGAATAAAAATCCCCAAAATGGTATAAAATACTTCTTCCACTTCTATACTACAGGTCTATAGCATGAATATTACTTCTGCTCATTAATATTCACTATGTTGTCAAAAGTAAATGGACACCCCTTGTAATTTTTAACCTCAGGTGTGTCAAGGTGTTTTTAGCCACATTTCTTGCTAATAGGTGTTAAAAATCAATAATATAAAAGCAACTATAAGCTTACACCTTTGTGGCACCAGTTTGTAGAGGGTCTTTAAAGCAAAATGGAGCAGCAGTACCAACGTGCCGGCCCGGGCTCTTTGTACATTTTACCCCATTTTTCTTCCAGTATAGTCATACCCAGTTCCCCTGGTTATATCTCTACTCCAAACCTGGCTGAGGAGGGTCAAACGCCCCTCCGACACATGTGCATTTGCCAAACACTTCTTTTCACGTGCACAAAGCGGGTTCACACGGAGATCAGTATGGCGTACGGAGAGTCACACACTAATCTCCATTATACTCTGTTAGTCCTCCGGCCCTTCCCCTCGGCAGACGTTAGCCAATCATGTCTGTGTGTCGGCGCCCAGTCGACGTACCTTTCAAGCTTGACTGACCTTGACAAAATACACAGGACTGAAGGCATCAAGGCTCCAACCAGCTGATACTCTCACTAATAAATAATTAGTCATTTTTAATCAGTGTTGAATATGCACTGTAAATAAAGTAAATATTGATTTATATGACTTTCTGTTCTCTGACTGTGGCCTATTTAGAAACAGGAAAGAGAAATGAACCCAAAGGCACTTGTGTAAGTTGTTCTCGAAGTCTGTAAATATAAATTTAATAAACATTTAAGGCTAAAATGACCAGAATGGAATTTTTTATGTGTTGTCCTTCCAGAAACGAAGGAGCCACCAGTTGGTGCACGTAGCCATTTTCAAGTATACTAATTAGAGTCCTCGCTGGCTCACTCTCGACATCTATCATTACTGTACAAACAAAGTAGTTATCACTTACAAACACGTTTCTTCATGTTGTTTTGATGATGAAGTGCTGTTTGTGCGAGTTTGAAAAGGAGACTTAAGTGTACAGTAAATACAGCAGTAAATATTCAGCGTCTCCGCCTGACACTCGTGCACTCGCAGTAAAATCCCAGCCTGCGGGCGTTTCTCCAGACCAAAAATCCAATCATTGAGGCTGAAGGAGAGGCTTATTGTCCAGTGGAAGGTGAGTGGTGGATGGATTTGGGTTGGAATGGTAAGGACATTTCCTGAGTAATAAAGACACTTGGGATAATGCTTTTCAAAAAACGGGCATTGTGCATACTTCGGCCTTGACGACAACCACATGGCTATTTAGTTTTTTGTTTTTTTAGCTCAGACTGGATTTTTCACATCTGCAGCACAGAAACAGCTTGTAAAAATATAATTTATCTGATGTTTGGGTGCCAGTGACGCCTAAAACCGCAGTAAAATCTTAAAATTGTATGTGTAAACATTAGGTTCAGCATCAGAGGAGACAAAACAGCATTTACAGTCCATAATCCAGGACGGGTTTCTATGATTTATAATGTCACCTTATGAGACTTATCAGAGTATCAGAGTTTTTCTGCTTTATAACCTAAAGCTTACAGTATATACAAATACACTATTGGGACACACTTTCTAATTTTTAAATTTATGTATTTCAGCCACAACAGTTGCTAACAAATGTAATAAATCAATGATATAAAGGAAATGATATACCTCCAAGCTTTGCAGCAACAGTTTAGGGAAGGTTTTTCCTGCCCCAGCATGACTGGGCCACAAGCTCTATAAAGAGAAACTCCAGTGGCCTGCACAGAGCCCTAACCACAGGGCTAGTTGGAATGAACTACAGCATCAACTGAGAAACATCAGTGCTCAGCCACACAAATGCAGATGCAATTTCCTAAAGAAATACTTCATGTTTAGTTTTGTTTTTGAAATGGGATGTCCAACAAGCTCATAATCAGGTGTCTAAAGTCTTTTTGGCCATATAGTTTAATAGATTTAATCTTACAAAACATCAGGGTTGATCGTGAAACAAGATTGGTTTTAAAAAGGGGGTCAGTGCTTGTTTGATTGACCAAAAAGTCCAGAGCTTAATCCCATAGAACTACTATAATGCAAGAAATTCCAGTATGGGTTCACATACTTTTACTATCCTGAACTAGTAACATCTGTGCTACTTAGTTCAGGCAAAAAAAACTCAAGAATCTAGATAAACAAAAGGGATTTGCTAACTTTTTCTTGGTAACGAACTGATTCACAAAGACGTCAGATTTAAACTGGAATTTTGATAATAAGAAGGAATCATAGGTGTAACCACCACTGAACTGGCTACTTCATACATTCATATCACGCATAAGTGAAGTGAAATCATTCCCAGGAACAAATTAGGAAACAAATACTATGAACAAATTTCTATAGTAAATCTGTGACCCACTATAGAATCACACAGGGGTGTAGAGCCATTGATTCGACACAAACGTATGATGAACAGAGCGCCCGAAGAACAAGGCAGCCACAATCTGGGTCACCTTGATGTCGTGCTTAGTGGGGTGCCCGTTGGACGTCATCATGGTGCAACATGAAAAAGCCCCTTGACCCAAAGAGTTTCCTCTGATGCCTCTCTGACTCACACACGTGAGGAGGAGGAGGAGAGCAACAGAAGTCCTACCACATCAAGGAGAATAAAGTGCTTTACTAAACCAATGGCTGTGTGGTAGACTTTAGTATCAAGGTTTAAATCTGAGGCTTCCAGTCCAACATGTGTAATTATACGATAGTTGGTCTTACTTTTGCCATGGTTCTTTAACCCCTAAATCTTTCATATTCATTCATTTATTGTCTGATTCATTCAGTCACTGGTCGATTCACTAAATGAAGGCAGGAAACACCCCGTACTGGTCGCCAGTTTATCACAGATCACACACACACACACACACATATATTCAAACACAAACTCACCAGAACACCCGGAGGAAACCCACACAAGCGCAGGGAGAACTTCACACAGAAAGGAAATCGAACCCAGGACCTTCTTTCTGTGAGGCAATGGAAGTACCCACTGCTCCACTGTGCCACCCACGACCTAAATCAGAAGTTCTCAAACTGGGGTATTTAAAGTATTTAAAGAGCTACACCACAGGTGGAGGTCACTAAAATAATAGTAATAATAAGTAGTTTTTAATATTGATGTTAATATTTATATGTAATTTTGTTTTGCCCCAAAATAATAAGATGTAATGTCCTTTTGGAATGAAATTAGGGTGTGTTTAAAACTTCACAGACGTGCATCACACATCTGGAGATTTCCAAGAAATACCTTTCCAAGAGGAACTACTTTTAGCAGAAACAGCTGTAAACGAATAATGATGCTCGTGCTGATGTATCAGACTCACCTGTTGAGCATGAAGAGGATCGTGCACCTTTAAGTAACGCAGTTTTGAGGGTACTGATGACAATTTGGTCACATACATCTGAACAGCGTGCACTGTAAGCTCAAACTTTTTCCTAAAGCGGAGCCAAACAGAGTCATGATAACCATAAAGTTTGCTGTGATGTGCAGCACGGCTTCCCAGACCCAGCGGGAGAGCAACAAATCAGTTGGGAATAGTTTCCACACCTCAGCTGTGGCGAGGTTAGGCTCGGGGTTTATACAGGACTAATGAAATGTTTATGGAGAACAGGTGGACATCAAATGACTTCCTCAGCTGTTGCTTCATGGATGTGGGAACAAGAGACGTCGTTTAAAGTCCCCTTGAAGTTGTTGTATGTATACTTTTAAACCTGTAGATTTTTTGAAGCCCACGCAAATGTGTGAATGTTGTGTTAAAGTCATAGAGAAAGAAAAGATGCAGAAATTATTAAGAACAGCAGGAATTGCATGTCTCTTAAAAGTGCATGCTGACTTTTGACCTCCACTGTATGTGTGTGTGTGTGTGTGTGTGTGTGTGTGTGTGTGTGTGCTTGTGTGCGCGTTTCACATTTGTATGTTCGAGGACTATACAGAAAAAGTGCATCTCGCTTCTGTGTTGTGAATTAAATATTCCTTGTCCACACTATGTGGGCATCATCATTATCATCATCGTCCTCTGTGAGCGATGGCATGGAGCACGGGGTGTAGGTACATACAGTGCGAGCGCCACTAATATGAGAATGACACCTCAGCGCCCACACATGGCCTGTTCCTCACTAATCAGAGTCACTCACCGAGGCCTGGCGGGTGGGCGGACGCATCTCGCCGGCTAAGTAATGAAGGTGTTGGAGAACACCACCGTTTTCACACGTCACACTGGGCAGATTGGTCATAACGCTAAAATAAAATTATTTTTTTTTTAAACATGACGGTTTAATAAATACAGACAGGAATAGACGATCACGCTTGGCAATAATGATTCACCTGAGACACATTTTAATTAAGCAACACGTTCCCCCTCAGATGTGCTACCTACATCCCAAAACCCTGGTGACATTTTTACAGACGACGTCTACGTTTGCAGTGATTCATTTCTCCACAAACACACTCAGATTCTTTTTTTCAGCTCATTCTTAATACAAATTCACTTTCCCAGATGGTGGGCGTTTGTTAGCTTGATATAAATGAGGCGTATTTTTAAAAAGACAAAGAAAGAAAGAAAATGTTTTGAGCACATAACTACGAGGGTTCTTCAGAAAGCTTCAGCACTGATCAGATGAAAATCTTCTTCCCCTTAAAGCTTCATTGAGCGTCCAAAAAAGATGGTGCTAAATCCGGACTATAAGCATCTCTCAGTCTCTCAGACACGACCGATTACTCCTCCTCTCACCCTCACCATGACTGGACAGCTCTAATAGGTCTTTGCAGTTTAAAATATCATAATGTTAAAACAGCATCTTATTTTTTGTTTTTTACCGGTATGTTCTTTATAGTCTCATTTTTTTATTTTTTTATATCTTATATTTACAATTATTTTATAACACTGATTTTATTACTTTATTGATTTCCAAAGGAAAACTGCAGTGTTACAGCAATCAGTCAGTTTTCATTAGATGGACCGTTCACTCTTGAGTTGCACCTTTATGTACGTGAGTTTTTACCAAGTTACCAATATTTGTATAGCACTTTTTACAATAGACATTGTCTCAAAGCAACAGAATCCAGGACCGACAGATCAAAAACCCCTGTTGAGCAAACCGAGGGCATCAGTGGCAGGAACCACCATCCACCTTGGGTGGCCTGGAGAATAAGTTGAATGAATTAGATTTACACAAATCATACGTGCACAAAATTTATTTAAACTTAAAGTTGTATTTAGTCAAAAGAATAAACAAGCAGTTGAAGTCTTTCATTATTCAGTCCAGTCTGTGACAAAGTCCGTTAATTAGTGAGTGAGTGAGTTAGCGTGTGATGGCCAGAGATGGACGGATGTTTGGGAGCACTTTAATTACAGTCAGAAACTACGTCTTATTTTTACACACCGTTGTTCAGCAAACATAAACACTCACACTTGTCATCTTCACTAAAAAAACAACATGTTTGGTAACGTTAATTACATCTATGAACATTCCAGAAAATCAACAGCGGGTCTTAAACACATCACCTGCAGCTGTAAACCAAATTAAAAATGGTGCCGGAGGATCAAAGCGGCTCCAGATTAACCGTTGTGTTTGTGTAAGCGGAGCACATGGGCATTAATAAGTGGACCGGGGGCAGCGTTTGTTCTGCTCCTCTGAAGTTGCTTCTTGAATAAGACCACGTCGCTGAGTCATAGCCACAACATCCCCTCGGCTGGCGTGAGGCATCCGAATCGCGCTCACGACTCACCTGGTCGTACCGCCACAACCCCCAAGGAGCGACAAGCCGCTAGACGCTGTGTCATGCCGCTTTTTGAACCGCAATGCCACGCGTCCACAAAAACTGCCCACAACTGCTTATACATGAATGCCCGCGGTCACACCGGCTCCCATGAGATTATATAAACCTTTCAGGTAACAAAAAACACAATAAACGTTTGGTTTTGAGGCTTACAATATTAGCTTTTGACCTCAAAGTTAAATCTTAAAAGGATTAATGTTGTGCAAGATGCTGAGCTCATGTGGTTCGGAGAGGAGAATAGAACCGATGCCACACGTCATATATTCTTAATATAGATGTTTGCCGCAACGTATAGAGCTCGACAGCTCATTTTGTACACAGTAGGATCTAAGTAATGAAGCAAATCCTCCAGAGTTGAGCTGAGCCCACTCTGTGACCTGAGAGAACTGTGGAGGAGTATATTTAACACTGGTGACTCAACTGCGCATCTATATTTTTCCATTAACCTTTTCTTTTTTTCACTTAATTAGAAGTTCAGACAGCAAAGGAAGATTTTCTGCTCGTACTGACGCTCGACGTTTCTCAATATTATGGCTCATTTCCTGATGAAGGTACTTGCTAACCTTTAAACAGGACAGAGAGCTTGGGAACAGTTTGGGAGCCTTTTGTCCTTTTGTAGCAGACTCAGTCCATGGCAATGTCAAGCTCGATTGACTGTGGACAGTTTCACCCATGTTCAGCAGCTTCTAATTCATGTCAGACATGTATGTGGTGGTTCCTGTTATGCATCAATATATTTCAAATTTCACCACAGTGTTTTTCAGGTTTTCTTTACAAGCTTGGTGGAAGACATTTTATGGATGCAATCAAATTCTCCTATTTATATGAGCACAAAGAAGTCACCAGCCTTCCTAAAGTCGAAACAATACTTTCACCAAATGAATCTTCGTTGCTGTACATGTATTTTTCACCACTGTATTTAAAAACAAAACACAATAAACCTAATATAAAACCTAAATTTAACATTTTTTCAAACAAAAAACTATTTAATCACATAAATAAACAATTGCACAAATGATAGAAATCCCACATTCATGACTGCGACAACTGTATGTAAAATTTTGACCTCATAAATCAGTATAAACTGAGTTTTATTTACATTTTCAGCATTTAGCAGACGCTTTTATCCAAAGCGACTTACACAGTGAGTGGAACACAATGAGCAATTGAGGGTTAAGGGCCTTGCTCAGGGACACAACAGTGGCAACTTGGTGGTGGTGGGGCTTGAACCGCCAACCTTCTGTTTACTAGTCCAGTACCTTAACCACTGAGCTATCACTGGCCCATTTAACTCCAGATTACATCCACTGGCCGTTCGTTGGCCCTTTTTTGCGTACCGGAGCACCGGATGGTTCTGAGCCCCTCGAGCCGGCCTGCAGTCGCTCTGATGTGGCCACTTCCCCAAAATCCTTCAGCGAGAGCCAAACCGCGTAACCCAGAGGCCCTGGCAGAGATGTCACGAGTGCGTGACGGCTCATAATTAGACTTGAGATGGAAAAACAGCTCCTGGTCATATTACACTTTTTTGTTTTATTTCCCCTCTTTGATCCCTGTTCATTCCTCCATCGACTCAAAGCTTTGAGCTGAAGCCACCAAATCCTGATTAAGGTCTAGACTAAAATTGATTCCTGGGAGTACTTATCTGTTTAATCAACATTTCTTTATTATTTCTAGTCTGTTTACAAAATGCCATACTGCGCCCTCTGACATTTTATAGCTAGTGCACGACATGACTGAATATATAGACCCCCTTCCCCCCCCCCCCCCGATTATTAATTGTTTCAGCCACACCCATTGCTTGTTTGTTTGTTTATTAGGATTTTAACGTCATACTCAATAAAACACAAGGTTATATAGAACACAGTCATGGACAATTTTGTATCTCCAGTTCACCTCACTTGCACGTCTTTGGACTGTGGGAGGAAACAGGAGCACCTGGAGTAAACCCACCCAGACACAGGGAGAACATGCAAACTCCACACAGAAAGGACATGGACCGCCTCACCTAGGGATCGAACCCAGGACCTTTTTGCTGTGAGGCAACAGTGCTACCCACTTAGCCATCGTGCCGCCCACCTATTGCTTGTGTATAAAAGTGTATAAAATCAATGATAGAAAATAAATGATTTGCTTTTAACTTGGTTACAGTTTGCTAAAGACTCCTGCCTTAAAGTTACGGTTTGGTGTAGAGGAGCTTCGGTGGCCTGCACAGAGCCCCGTCCTCAAGCTCAACCTCAATATTAATGCATGACCTTACTGATAATTCTTTTGAAAGAATGTGCATGGATTTTCACAGCCTTTCCAAAAGAGTCGAGGCTGTTATAGCACCAAATATGCATTAAAAACCAATAACATAACTAAATATTGATGTAAGTATTTACATTTGGAATTGTCCTTATGTACATAGCAGGCTGGCTATAGGCTGGATAGATCATTAGCTCAGCATTTGTCACAGGTAGACGTGAGTTTTACCTTCAGAATCCTAATTCATTAACAAATATTATTATTTAAATGTATTTATTTAGTAACTTCTAAAGTGCTGAACTAAATTCATCATTTTATCCATGCACATCCAAAACCTAATAAAGTCTTCTGGAAAGTGATGAATATGTTGATTGTGTTGCAGCCTTTTTGTCATTTAGTTTTGGGTTGCCTACTTCACATGCTAAGAATGTTGACCAAGGTACACAGTGTGTCCGCCTCAGGGTCTCAGTTCTTCGCCCTTTACAAATCGACGTCAAGTGTGATGCTCTGAGATAAACAGGCACCTTGTTTAGTATGAATTCTGTCCTTGCTCCTTGTGTTCCAAAAAAAAAAAAAAAAGTGGTTACTGAGGATAAATAAATAAGCGAGCGATGTTTCTGAATACAGCTTTTAAAGTGCTGGTTTGTTGTGTGTTTGTGAGTCAGGATCGGTGTTTTTCCACATGTGATGGGAAGTAATGGGGAAACTCATTCACACGTGAAGCTGGTTGAACTTGTAGGACTTCAGTGCTTCGGTTCCAGACGTCTGTCAACACCGTGAAAACGCTGTTCTCATAACAATCAGCATCCAACTCGACTTTTTTGACAGATAACTGAATGTCCTGCTGAAACCGATCCTAATGTAGGTACACCGAGGACCAAACGAGCGAAGACAAAAGGTCAAAAGTTTGAGGAAAAACAAGCAAGAGCAATGAAACATAAGTACCGCACTACGCACAATGTCCTTGTAGAGTTTGGTTCATGTTCTATAACAATCATAATCGGGGAGCTTTGTTTCTTGTAGCGAAAAACATGTGTCTGGAAAAAAAGCATCGTCTTAAACGTTCGGCACCTCAACCACATAATCTGTTTTGCAGTTCTTTGGTGGATTTTTTCAGGGCAACCTTGGATTTACTATAGAAACCAGAAAACATTAAAACATGCAGGAAGTGGCCAAACACCATTCATCATTTTTTTTGTTTGAGGGGATTCCACATCAGCAGGTAGTTCTACTGTATCCTGGTTCCTCTGTGTAGTCTAGGGGTTTCCAAACATTTTCCAAAGAATACTATAAAACTATTAGAATAAGCAAAGACCATGTGCTCTCTAAAATGATATTCAGCAATTAATAAATACAAATTTGAAAACCACAAACCTATACAGGTAAACCTTAGAGACGTGGATGTTTTGATTATTTCTGCTACTGTTTTTTCTCTCTGGAAAGTTTCTTCAGAAGAAAACTCACCTTACACTAAGAAGAAATTCACCAGATGTAGTAAATCGAAATCCCTTACAAGGAAATCAAAAACCACAATGACATGGAAGGATGAGCACATATTGGGAGAACTTGATACTTGATCTTTTCCATCCTAAACCACAAAGCCAGTTAAACGAAAATGTGTAAATCTGTTCATGGTTCTATAGAAAACCATTGAAATATCAGTGCAATTTATGGATATTTACGGTGTCAGTGGCTTAAAGGTGTTTAATCCCTAAAGCACGGAGCACTTATCGTGAGAACATCCTGATCCTCTGCATCTTAAACAGTTTCTTCTGTGCTAGTTTGATATAAATACTAAATATTGAGGAACAATCGGTCTGTGGTCAGTTCAACTGGGACGAGTGGGAACAATTCCATTGTGGATGTGTAAGCTCATTTTCATGCCATCAAAGAACAAGCGAAGCTGGTCAAGCAATGTTAAACCAGTGTGTTTTTCCTTAAGCCTGCGAGCAAGAACTGAAGGTTCAACCAAAATTCCACTTGAGTAGGTGGTGCTCCTGCAGCCAGCTCCAAGGAATGTGCACACAATGTTAGACCTTTATGAAAAGCTCCATCCCAAACCTTACTCTGCCAGAATCACATTTATTGTGGAACAGACAGTATTTCCAAAATTGTCAGAATGCCGTATCAAAGGAACAGCTTGTCGGCTTCGATATTCCTTTTTTTTTTCTCTCTCTGCACAGCAGGGAATCTTCACATTAAACTGTCAGAAATACTGTCAGGATACCTGAGGCTTCTTTGCCTTACAATATGTCCATGATTGTTTTTTAAACCACTAGTATAATAATGTGTGGATTGTTGAGATGTTCATTACTGAAACTACAGACTAGTCTATACTCTTAGCTATAGAGATCTCTGAGCCTACAAGATGTTTTAAACCGATTCCACTTGATTAGGTGGTATTTTGGAAGCAGGTACCATGAAATAGTGAAGAAGGAGCATGACCAAGGTCTTCCTTGTTACATAGCATCCATGAAGATTGTGTTCCAGCAGCTTTTACTGAATGAATGTTCTTTTTTATTGTGAATCTTGAATTACATTTGACCATCCAGACAAATTTCCCATCAGCATGAAGTGGCGGTTTCAATTTTATTTCCAACTTTGGCAAAGATCAAATTATTTGATAGTCTTGAGACCTTAAATTGCTTGGAACTGCGGTCTAACTAGCCATTTTTATATGGACACAGAGAAATTTTAATCATTTATCAGGGATGAGAAGGCACTGCTGCAAAAATAATATTCTAAAAAATTTTTGCACCACCAAATCATTATTTTTAAGCTGCTTGCTGCTTGTATATTTTGATCCAGACAATAATTGGACAAAGAATGTGTTTCAGTCACAGAAAACAAGTTGCAGAAAGTACTGCAGGTGTGTATATGTTTGATTTTTACTGTATACTGCAGATTCCAGATCCTCCCACGTTCAGCCAGATTAAGAGTTATAATGGAGTTGAATTTCAGATCATGTTTATTTACAGCACGTCCGACTCTGCAGCGTTCGTATACGACAATAAGTGAAAAGCATCAGCACATAATCCACCAGGCTGAAGGTGTGGGAGGGGTAATAGGTGGAGGGCGAGCCTCCAAGGGCAGATCTATAATGATATTATTTTTTGTCTCTCTGAGGAGCGCAGTGGGCAGAACTGACAGTGAGAGCAGCCCGGTTGTAAGTGGGTTGCAGTGGAGGGCGTGCATGCGGGGGTAAGGGCAGCACCGGTGGGACAGCGAGGATGAGGAGAGACACGATGCTGCCTCGTGACTGATGTGTCAGCATCGCCTCGGCCAGTGGCTGGACATTGTGATCCTGGCCAACTGAAGAATTCATCATGATGAGAAAACACAGCAGTAAATTGTAATTTAGTACGTTGGGGTGTGGTGGAACGGTGGCATACAGCACCAGGGTCCTGTGGATGTGGATCCAAACCTTAGAGGTTGGCAACCTTGGCATGTTCTCCCCTATTGAACTGGTTTAACTTGGAATTAAATTAAAACTTATTTGGGCTGGTACTCTATTAAGCTAAAAGTATGTGGACACCAAATTAATGTACTTTTCAAAGATCATTTACAACTTACAAAATTTGCATAAGTATTCAACCCCCCTCCATCTCCCCAATCAATTAAATGAAATTAGTCCTGGTGCAACCAGATGAAGAAGTAACTCCAAAATCCATCTGTGTGCAGTTAAAATTTCATGTGCTCTTCTTATAAACACGCCTGATTTTAGACACTCATACTTTAACAAACAGCACCGAGTCTGGAACAAAGTTCTGAAACATCTCAGTCAGGGTTTGGTTATATAAAAAAAAATCTTCCAGACTTTGAACGTCGTTGCCTGGAGCGTTAATAAAACCATTATTTAAAAAAAAAAATAGACAGAATATCGCACAGCAATCACCAAAGGTCGTACCGCAAAACTCTGACTGCCGAGGCATTAGTCAGAGAAGCAACCGACAGGGCCTGAGGTAACTTTAAGTAGAAAGATCCACATTCCAGATGTGAGAAGCCGTTCACACAGCCATGGCCCAGACACTCCACAAAGCCGGGTTTATGAACCAGTGGTGAGAAACAGGCATCATTAAAAAAGCCTTATAAAAGTGAAAAAAGTGAGCAACGGTTCTCCGGGCTGATAGCAAAAAAAAATTAGAAATTTTTGGCCTTCCTGCAGCACGCTGTTTGGATGAAAACCCAACGTAATTCATCACCCTGAGACCACCATCAGCCGGAACTGGGAAATCGTTCAGGATTATAGTGAAAATATATGGAGCCAAATACAGGGCTGTTTCCTGCTGTTCACCAACCATCTCCATTCAGTCTGACACAGCCTGAGCAGTTTCACCAGAGCCTGGGGACACTGGCAATGCTTAAAATCAGGCTGTGAAAAATTAAAAAATGTCTACTGACTAGAATATTAAAGGTGAGTCAGTCGTGTATCGAAGTAAGTGGATTCGAACACGTGAATGAATTGACATTTGATTAAGATCTCAGGTTGTGACGATCAATGTGAGGAAGGGTTAGGGGATGAACATTGTGTGTGTGTGTGTGTGTGTTTCTGTGTGTGTGCATGGTATGTGGAGGTGGCACACATGGCATTTACACTTTAATCACCCACAATTGCGGTGAGAGTGAGTCAGCATCTCCACGATGATCAGAGGAAGGATGCTCGTGAGTCCTGCACACCACATATAGCACGTATAGCACGTATAGCAATGCTGGATCTGGATGGCTTCATTTTATGTAAGTTGCTTTGGAATTAGGCATGTATCACACCGCTTAAGTTGAAAGTTTACATACGCTTGTAAGGACCATGTGTGTTGTGGAAGTATGTGAACACCTGAACATAAGCTTGTTCTATATAAAAATGGTGAGATGCTTTCATGTATATGCTGCACACACTTTGCCACAGAATTTTGCCAAGGGTGCCAAATAATTCCAGATTTTCATTCCCACTTTGGCAGGCAGGATTGGCCATACAGCTTGATTTGGACACTAGGCATGCCGTAATAAATCAAATCACTAAATCTGAGGTAAGCAAAGCAGCCGCAGCCAAATCTACCATTTAAATGATCATTTCCTTCAGCTGAATTAGGGGATGCCAGATAACCCGAGACCACAGCGAACAGGAAACCCAAAAATTAAAAAAGGGTTTACTGTACATGCGGCACATAAAAGAGAAATGCAGATCCAGCCGACCGGTATGAATCTGTATCCTCGAGGCTTAAATCTTATTCGGATCACATGCGTGTGGTGTCTGGATGTTCTTTTCCATGCTCTGCTGTTCGGAATTAGTTTTTAATCTGAAGAGATTTTGTGAAACGGGGCTAAAGAGTAACAAACCTAGACAACCCACAACCAATATAAACTCATGCTACATCCTGCATCTTATCTTGAGTGTCATTTATAGTGATTCACTTCCCTTCGAAACTGGACAGTCTCTATAATTCCTTTCCCCTGGTAGCTGTTAGTATTACAGCCTGATGTGCAACAAGAAATAATAGATGTTCTTTTACTCAGCCAAACAGGGTAGGACCTCTTAAGCAAAACTATATATTGTTTTAAGGTAATTGAAAACCCCCAAATCATGATGGTTTACCTGGAACCAGCATGTGTGCTGAAGCCATCTTAAATAAGAAGCAGATCCAGCCGTTAGAATATGAGTAGAATCTGGTCCTAAATGTGGGGTTTAATAAACACAAGCAGTTATTAAAATAAAGGGTTTGTATTCTGTACCGTTTGCTTGATTCTCAGTGGTTTTGGCATCTGTACCTGTGTGGGGGGAGCACAGTGGCTCGGTGGGTAGCACTGTTGCCTCACTGCAAGAAGGTCCTGGGTGGGCCTTCGATTCCCAGGCGGAGTTGTCCGGGTCCTTTCCCCCATGTCTGCGTGGGTTTCCTCCGGGAGCTCCGGTTTCCTCCCACAGTCTAAAGACGTGCAAGTGAGGTGAACTGATACAAAATTGTCCATGACTGTGTTTGACATTAAAGACTAGAACTTCAATCACCTGTCCTGTCATGAATGTACCAAAGTGTAAAACATGACGTTAAAATCCTAATACAATAAAATAAATAAAAATGTACCCGTGTGGTCGACCTGTGAGACAGCACAAGAATGTGTGATTAACGTAGTCGAGGCTTCAAATCCCGTAAAGCATTGTTCATGTTTTGCTTTGTCATTTACATCTGATTCACACCCTTGGTTGCAAAATTTTTAATACAGATTTTAATACAGGACTTACAACTGGTCATGATTATCTCAACACACTATAAAAATTATTATTGAAACTGGACAGTCACTAGAATTTTGTCTTTTGTTCTCTAAGGCTGTAATGTAGGGACATTTTTTGACATCAAAGTTTGACATCAAACTGTCTTGAGCGTACAAGGAATAACTGATGTTTGTTCATGGTAAATCTGAGGAGTTAAAACATACATGCATGAATACGTCTCTTTTTCACTACTCACCAGTTATTGTAACTTGCTGTCAATATTCCTGTCAATAACTAGGGCCTCTCTAAACTGCAGGAGGAAACCCAAATTCACATAGAAACAACAAATGTGCCAAAGTCATATAAAACCAAACAGCACATCCAGCCATCCAACATGAACTGATTTTACTACAAGTGAAAAACAGGCTGTGATTTTATGTTTCTATGATTTTTTTTTTCATTCTGTTGTTACAAACCCAAACCCAAAACATACCTGGGCTTTCACTTTGGCTTAATATTCTTTTAAGAGAATATAATTCAGCCTATGATGGCAAATAGGCCAGGATCAGTTGTTGTAACTAGTTACCTTTACCATGTTGGCTATGAAGTTATAATAATACAACAATCACATTTTGGCTAATCGAGCTCTAGTAAAAGCTCACATTCCAAACCATTTCATTTAACTGGAATGACCTGAAACCACAAAGAACAGGAAACCACCAAAATCAGAATGGTTCAGTTGGAAAACTGAACCATTCCAAACTCATATAAAAGAGAAAAGCAAATCCAGCTGTCCGACATGAACCCACATCTTTAAAGTCGTGTCACATCATGCTGTGCCTTTTTTATTGTTATTCATTTTTGAATGAGTTTTTAATATCGGCTTTATGAACATATCTTCTGAACCAGTCATTATTTTTGGTTTGGTGCTCGGTGATCCTGGCGTGCAGTCCTGGTGCGGGTGACCAGCGAAAAGAAGTGAACTTAGTCGTCCTAAAAGTCCTAAAGTTGTGTTCCATTCTCCGTGTTTTACCTAACGTTTTTATTTGATCCACTTTCCTTTTGGTTCGAACCTGCCAGCTTTTAATAAAACACTAACCACTGATCATAAACACCTTAATACTCAATGAAATTAAAAAATCTGAACTCTGTTCTTTAGAATCTTGTCTTTTCTCCTCGTGATATTTAAACCAAGTTGCGAATACGAGAATTTTATCTGGATGATTCCTTCGGCTGACCAGGCATCTACACAGACACGATGGGGTACTCTTCAGGTATTCCTGCCTTGCACACAATGTTTCCTGGTGGAACTGGACCTGCCACAACCCTGACCAGGACAAAGTAGTTGATGAAAATCCAATAAAAATGGATAATTGTTGCCTGTTAATGGCGCATGCCAGAAAACCCCAAAATCAAGATGATTCACTTGGAAACAACGCATGCACCAAAGTTATATAAAACAAAAGAAAAAGAACAGATCCAGCTGTCCCACATGTCACATCATGCTGTGCAGTTCTTCATTAAGTGCTCTGTTTTCTGGCTGTGAGTTTGGAATAATCCAGATTTAGTTTTATTAAACCAGCTTTTAAAATTGTGTGGATTTTATGCGAACCATTAGCTCAGCGCTCACTGCTGCTTCCTGGCTTCTGATCCTGTGTGGCCGACTTGTAAATCAGCAAGAAAGCTCAGATTTAATTAGATTTCTCGCTAATTGTGTCCTACCGTCTATTAATACAACGTTTACAAGTGCTAATAAATACTTAAACATGCCATGAAATGCCTCCTGAAACTGCGCTCTAAAATTCCCTCTTGGTTCTTTTTGGTGGTCCAGACTGATGGCAGCGTGTAACGTTTTCTGCCAGAGAATAAAGAATTTTGCCAAGGATGCCAGTAATGCCAGGGCCACACAGCTTCTGATAAGAAGCAATATGATATAAACGTTTGCTAAACTGATTAATAAATCAGATTTTTCCCCCTCAAACAATGTTATTTAATGGCTTTAGCTGTCCATGGTGAATCTGTATATTAAAAGCCATATACATAAGTTTATTTACCTTAAAAGTTAAATATGCATGTTCTCCATGTCCAAAATACAACACACCAGGACTTGATTTTAAAAACCATTCACCCGTCATGGATTTGGCCGACTAAATACAGGATTGGCACGCTTAATATGTTTTTATTATTTGGACACTGTTTGTACGTCTGAGCGAGCTTGTTTTTGCATTGACACTAATAAGCATATCCAAGAATAAAGTGTTTGTACTGACTTACACAATTACATAATTGTTGTTTATTAGCTCTGGATGGAACAATACCAGCTTAACTTGGCACCAAGAAGGGCATCATTTAAGAAAATCCTATGAGTGCAGAGGTGCATAACATCTAAGAAAGCAAAAACATCAACACTACAACAACAACAATAGCTGCTGTGCCACTGTGCCACCCTGGGTAAGTACAGTCAATACAGTTAAACTTGAGTTTTACAGTTTTCACTTGTAAAAGTTGTGTGGGAGATGTGTTTGATTCTTTTCTTTGACTAAATGATTGGAAAACATGAAAAACCTGCATTTGATTTTGGTCAGGGGCATTTTTGTAACCCAAATTTTAGCAGCTTCTCACAGTAAACCTGCTTTGTTTTGTGTTATTTACTTATTTTGTGGTGGTTTCATGAATTATATCTGGCTATAGCACAGTTTAAAGTGCTTAGGATTTGTTTTATCTTTCTTGACCCTGGCAAATAGACCACTATTACATGTTCAGTCAATCTAGCCCTATTTACATTGGCACAGAAGGGTCACCATCATGTAGGAATGAGGAATGGGGTCACAACAAAATCACAGAGCTTTTCACACCTGTAAATACGTAATTGCATTTCTTATGAATATTTTTGACCCAAATTTCACAATAAATTAATAAAGGATCCACAATTATTTAAATAATAAAAATGTTTTGACGTACTTGTTTTTAAACACACAAATTTTGGTGCAGCGTGGTCTGTTTTCACCCTGCAGAATTTGGAGTCAGTTCCTCATACTTAACTGAAGTTATTTTATATGATGATGCCTCCGCACCCAGCCCCCCCAGGGCCCAAAATCTTGTAAACAAATTTTATAGAACTAAAACACCCTAAAACCAAAATTTATAGTTTTTATAGAGTTTTGCTCTACAATAAATCATCACTAAATCAAGAATTTAATAAAAAGCACAAACTCTCAGTTTATTAGTAAATGTGTTCTGTTTTACACAGAAATCATGTGTGACCTATCGTGTGATATTTTAGAAAAAAACTAAGGATAAATGATAAATGAGACAATAAGTACATTGACCCATATATGTCTTAATGAAACTTATTTACCTAGATAACTCAGATAACTAAAATGGTTAATATGGTTGAAACGCTGAGATTTGAGACTATAAAAAGTACCTGGAGTTTTTATATCTGAGCTGTAGTTTTTCCAGATGTGCTGTCATATTAAAAATGGTCATTCATTTTGGACTTGCTTTAATTGCTTTAATGCCCCAAAATATCAAGGCCTATGGACATTTTTTCATTCACAACTTTACCCGGCTAAAAAAAAGCAAATGCATGGCATGCAAATTAAAACTTTCCCTCATACCCTCCCGCCATCCAAAGCCCACCCTGTAACCCAACTCTTTTGTTAAGTTTTGCTTTAACTTTAACTGCTATAATGTACTAGATTTCAGTATCAGATTCTCAAGTTGTCCGGTTCTTGCCAGTTTATGTAATTGGTGAGCGAGTAAAGAAGATGAGTAAATAATCACTGTGATGAATTGGCACCCTTTATGACGGGCTCGATCGCTGTGTTTCGGACACAGACTCTGGCCGCTGAGGGTCGATACACTTTCTCTGCTTACAGAATTTTTTTTTTCTTTTTACTGGCAATTCAGAGTGAGCTCTGCACCCCGCCTTTGCACCAGCGCCACTGTTATCAGCGGCTTCGGTTTGCACATCATGCCCCAGTTTGGGAGACACATTACTGAACTTTAGCCGTTTGTGAAACACCAGAGTTTAGTGTAGTGCAGTGTGTGTTCACACTCGCTCGCTTGGTTTGGATCAGTGATTCTTTATAATGAAAAGCAACAGTGTTGAGAATTTCATGATCTCTGAAATGACCTTCAGGTCTTCTGTGTCTGTGCATTATACTGTATTATTTATAGGTATGAAGAAATACAAATAAATTGTATTTTTATGCAGGAGGACACACTGGTTTGGGTTTTCTGTATCTCTTATTTTCATACGTATTTGGTTTCTTTAGTATCAGCATTTAGAAGACAGTGATAAATGAGCCCGTTGCTTTTAAGATATTTAATTTCTTACTGTATTGCATTGAATAAATGTGCTTTTGTCTCTGTCATTAATAATAATAATGTATAAATCCAAATGCTAGACTTTATTACAAGATGATATGTAGTATTAGGTATAAATATGATAGATTACCATAAAAATATACAATAAAAATGGTGGAAATGACAAAATTTCTGTAAAAAAGTTAAATTATACTACAGTACTGACTTCAAATGATTAAGTTAAGTTATAGGGACATGATTCTGAATTAGATGAATTAGAGTGTCTAGACGTATGTACGGTTGTGTTTATTGTTTGGTCCCAATAGTTAATTTTACGGTGTTAAATTGCATTTATGACGCCTGTGAAGACAAAAAGGATTTCCGAATTCCAATTAAGATATTGCCTATATGCAAACTCATCATGCTGACTCACATTAGCATGATTTCTTACTAAAAACTCCTGGTCTCATCCTGACCACACCCAGTTCCCAAAATGACATGAATGACTTGTGTTGGAAGTGTCTGGGCTCTTAACTACATTTGAACTTGACTTCACTCAACAACCCAGTCGATCATTCAGTCATTCTAGTCATTCAGTCATTCTAGTCATTCAGTCACAGAAAAAAACAGTTGCAGAAGTTTGGGAACCACTTTATCAGGCCAGACCACCGGTTGAGGTCTTTCAGTACTGGCAGCTGTGAAGCGTTTGCCCTTCAGAAGCATTTTGTCCCTGTGCTAATACAGACGGCAGATACACTGATGAAATTTACGGGTCAGCACACAGACACACCGGGTCGTGTAGGTCCTGCTCTCTGATACCAGCCCGAGTCTTATCTGGACCTTTTTCTTGTCCTGAATGCGGTTTCTGTGCCTGCGGCAGGTATTACGTTCCCGCCGGCCGAGCGCTGGTCCGTATACGGTGTGCCATAAAGGAGTTCGTGTCTCAGCGGTGAAGGAAGAGAAGGGTCCGGCGCGATAACGACGGAGCCGTGCAGTCTGTGCGCTGCCGTTCTAATTTTTCGCTCAGAACAAAGAGCCGAGTGTTAAATTTCCCAGTCACTCTTACTCCCATTGTGGAAGTGAGAAAGCCGACCAGGCCGGCGGGCATGATACGCCGTTGTTCTCAGCCTTGAAAACAATAGGCCACCTTGTGTGGAGTCCCGCCACAGGTCAGCATGACAAGGCCAACTTTTGAACCTGTTTCCCTTCTTTACTACGTTTTTCCCCCTTTATTCGCCTGAAAACTGTCGAGGCTGGCATGAGATGAAGCCCTCGGTAGCCTTGAGATAACTTCCTCGTCTTGGATGTTCTTGGCAGGCGTCCGGGCCGAGTGGCTATCAGGGCCAGAGGAAGCACAGAATGGCTCTGTCCCAATTTGTTCTTTTTATTGGGCCTTTTTTCTAATAAAACTAGGTTTTCACCGGAGCATCTGCAACAATGCAGGGAAAAAAATCCATTTTGTTTGGTCGTTAGGGTCTGTGGTTTCTTTTATGGATCCTATGGGTTTTAAGATTGTGGTAAAAGATGGACAAGCATATGAGGACATGTGGAAGTCATAAAAAAGAAGACACATGGTAGATACAACTACTTTTAATCCATTTCATCTGTGGTGTGAGGATTATGCCAAACCTACAGACAGTGACTGGAATCAAGAATTGAACTTGAATCCAAGGATCTTGGATCGAGGATCTTGGTGTTGAGCAGCACTCGCACTGCCATGCTAATCTGGTTTGGTCAGTAAAACCAATTTTAAACACTCACACTATGGTCAAAAGTATGTGGACACACATACAACAACAACATACATACAATAAACAACAGCGGCTGCATGGCAGAGCTGGGATTCAAACTGGGATGCAACCACTGTCCCATAAAACCAATTTTAAACACTCATGCTATGGCCAAAAGTATGTGGACACCCGTTTTAACTATTGGGTTCAGGTGTTTCAGCAACACCCAATGCTGACAGGTGTAGAAAACACCTAGTCAGGTCCATGTAAACATGGTTTGACAAATTTGGTGTGAAAGAACTCAAGTCGCCTGCACAGAATACTCTCATCCATCATCTGAAACACATTTGGAATGAGTTGGAACCAGGCTTTCTCAAACCCACATCAGTGCCTGAGCTCACACATGTTCCTTTGACTCCTCCAAAATCTTCTGGAGAGCCTCCTTAGAAGAGTGGAAGCCAACTCCGTATTGGTTTTGGAATTAGATGTCCAGCATACTCATGGACACAGTATTCACATATGTTTGGCCATATCGTTTTATGCCCACTGATATTATATCAGAAAGGTAACGGAATGATAAACCGAGGTTTACTTTAGAGAGAATTTACTGAATGGGGAAATGTTGATTTAGCCTTCAGCTCGTGACCATTCAGAGTCTCTCTGTAAATATGAATGGAGGACAATGGGCCGTGCTGTGCTCTCCTCTCACACTGAACTGTGTCACTGTCCAAAAACTGATAAAAACACAGTTCAGAAAAGGTTCAGGTTAGAAAAAAAAATAAAACTACTTATTAACCACTTTTTTTTTTTATTCTAAAAGGTACAATGTAGGCATGGTTGCATAGCTGGTAGAATAGGTGCTGCAGAGCCAGGGGGGTCTAAAGGACCCAAGTTCAATCTCTACTTCTGCTCATGGACAAGGGTGATGTGTTTGTTGGATAAAATCTCTAAATTGTTATTCTTCAAGTGCATGTTGTTCACTTTGACAAACATACAACAGCAGTCAGGTGGAAGGGGGCAGTTACTTTTTCTCAGCATTGCATAACTGATATCTACTAAAGTTTGGAGATGAAACCCGATTATGTAACTAGAGTGACATGTGAACTCACGACCCTGACTGTTTACATTTCTGAATTTGTTAGTGACCCATTAGCTTTTTAACCCATTAACGTCTTCTTCTTTCGGCCACAACACAGACTGTAAAGTTTGGTGGATGAAAAATAATGGCCTGGGTCTTTTATAATGGTTTTAATGGTGTGGACTGAACCCTTTGGTTCCAGTTAAATAAAACACCCTTAACAGGGTACTGAGTCTTCTTCCATAATGCTTGAGGAGATTAGAGAATCAGCACAAGGAATCTAAACACTCCTTATTGACAAGAGTTTGGGGAATACCCTGTCTGTTTCAGCATGATACAAATACTATGTTGTTGTGTTTGTTGTGGAAAAACTTCACTGGCATGCAGAGTCCTGATCTCAACCCTATTTAACACCACTGGGATGAACAGGAATGCAGACTGCAAGCGTGGCCTTATCACTGAACATCAGTGCCCACCTCACTTATCGTTCTAAACATCCTCTCCACATATTTTGACCAAAAAGCATCTGAGGTCTCTGTTTGTTCTCCGTTTTACTGGGATCAATTGTGTTTTAGTGCACGTGGAATTCCTGTCGTTCCAAGCTCCTGTTTTTAAACCTGGAGGGAAAACATCAGGCACTCGGAGCACGTGCCCTTCAGCTGCTGGAATTAATGTCCTGATGATTTTTTTTCTGCTCCACAAGGTCTACAAGTGCATTTCACATTCTGTTAGTGCTTTTCTTGTGCAGCTGCATCCCGACCTGCACGTGGTTGCACATTTTAGTTTATGTTGCTGCAATTAAAAGACAGTCGTGTCAGCACAAGTCATTTTTAAAACTCATACGTGTGCAGGTTGTAGATACGTTCTGAGAAGAACCTTCTTAGAAAGCACCTGGGATGGGTGTGTGTTAAAAATACTGTAGAAAGGTCTCAGCTCTGATTTCAAACTCATATTAAAGGTCAGGTAGAATCTGATCTTAGAATCTGAAGTTAAAGGTAAGTGCGTATTGTTTCAATTAAAAAAAAACCTGCAGAGATTTATGTAGCACATTTCAGCTGTCTGGGAAATCATCAGGCACAATTGGTCACGTCTAGGGTCGAGAAGACCAGATAGGGCATCACCTCCTTAATGCTGCAACAGCAATTCCTACTGTCTGATCAAAGTTCTGGCACTAGCAGCCGAAGAATAGAGAGAGAAGTGTAGTATATCCAAATTATAGCAAAAACATTGTCTAACACTATTAAGATCAAGATTTGTTTGTAAAGCAAATAGAAAGTGTAATTAGTAAGGGTCTGGTCAGGGTTGCTGTGGGTCCAATTGACTGGGAGAGAGGTAAACAGGTATGCAGTCAGGCTAATTGTGAGAGTGTGTGTGCCAACCTGTCTGGGGTGTTTCCTGCCCTATAGCCCATGAATCGGACCCACCCTGATCCAGACCAGGGTAAAGCAATGGTAAAACAGACAGTCAATGAATGTTTATCACTAAAGGCAGCTAAAGGTGAAGGTAATAACCAGAATAATGTGATCATAACAGAAACTGCAGGGTTATGAACATTTTGATGTAACAGGTTGTGGTGAAGCAAGTGTCCCTGGTTTGTAAATAAATAAATAAATAAATAAATAAATGATTATCAGTAGAAGAGAGTTACTTTACAGATTTAATAGTGAAGCAGAGTACGCTGCAAAATAAATTAGATATAAAACATAACAAGCACATTTTCCATTTGTACAACAAAGCATCGTGCCACATCCTCTCTGAAGTCTGTACATATAGAATGTCCAGGTTTATTGTTCAAAAGTGTCCTTCGATCTGTGTAGAAGTCCGTGATTCTTTCGCAGGATGATTTTGCAGTGGATGGTGTGGCAGTGTGGCACCGACAACCTGGATAAGTGAGAAATGTGTACGGTGAGAAAACACTGGTAAAGAAAATAAAGACTAGACGTTGAATTGGTCGTGTACTGTTGCTGATTAAATTAGTACCACACACAAGCTGGGTACTTTTAATGGTACGTTCACACAGCAGCAGAGTGAAATGACAGTAAAACTTCAAGCATGTTACATTTCTTAGTTCCAAACTCCAGGAGACGCAGGTTTAATTACAATGAAGTTTTCATTTGTGCCCATGTTGTTAAAATTAATAACATCCTAACTAATATTTTTGTCCAGTGGAATGTTTGAACATTTTATAGTATTGAACGAGGTTGCCAACACCAAACACCTAGAGATTATTTTGGGCCACTAGACATTAAACTGGCGAAAACACTTTTTTGAGAGTATGTTAATCAAGTATTGGTTTGTTTACTTATAGTTAAGGGGGTTTGCATGTTCTCCTTCTGTCCCATAATTTTCACAGCCTTTAACAAGCTTTTCATACTTATAACGATACATTTTTGTGAAGCATCAATAGTTTAAAAGTGAATTCAACGTCTTTAAACAATAAACATGTATCTTTTGAAAGAACATTTGTATGTTCTCCTCCTATACATGTTGATTTCTCCTGACTTCTTCTCACCCCTGGCTTTTTCTCACCCCTGGCTTCTTCTCACCCCTGGCTTCTTCTCAACATGCAGAAGGTAAATTGTCTACACTAAAAGTGTGTGTTGCCCTGTGATGGACTGTGTTTGGCCTTGACCAGAATAGGACAGATAGTAAAAGTGAATGAGTTTATGCTTTCGAAATGATACTTGTGAAATAATTTAAATATAAAGTTTAAATATATTGGCTAAGCATTTCTCACCCCCACCCCCCATAACTGCTCTGTCCTAATATTTGAAAAATATTAGCAATATCAGTGGGTTTTTAATCAGCTGGGCCACACATATGCATTAACATTTATTAATAATTAGCATAGACTGTAGAAGGACCACGCCCTCACACAAGAGCAAGTTAAGAGGCTCGGCAACCCCATTGTTTAATATTATCACAGTGTTTTACTTCTGTATTTATCTTTCCTGTGATGCACATTTAAGTACTGACTTCATTTAAATGTAGAAACCAGTATGATTACACCACTTTCGGGGTCTTTGGGGAGTAAATTCCAGTTATGTTGCTGCACTTCACATGACTGCAGTGTGAACGTACTGAACAAATCATTCCGAAAGCTATTCTGCAGGATCTTTGGTTAATATATAAAGTTTTAAATGTACATTTTAAGCCACGGTCACACCAGGAACTGTCCGGGAAAAAAAGTCTTGACTTAATTTTGGATTTTCTAAAATTTAAATATGACATTTGAGTCTTAAATCAAATCCTACGTGAGGATAAAAGGTTTTTTTTGTCAGCAGATAACCATAAACATTAAACTGCACAACGTTTAGGAGTAGTAACACCATCTAAAGATATCACTAAGTCTGCCATGTACTAGAATTGTCTGCTGTTTCCAAAATGCCTGTTAGCAGGTGGATTGGCTATTTTAATGTGCCTCTAGATGTGCTTGATAAGTGATCAAGTGTGAATAGTTAGTGTTTGTTAGTGAATTAGTGAATTAGTTAGTGTTTAAAGCCCTGAATGGCGTTTCTGCCACCACAGTCTGCACGTCCATTGTGTCTGGTATTAGCATTTAGCTACTAAAACTGTAGCTTATCACAAAAATCAAGCCTGAATTGTCTACTACTCAGATTCTGCTTAACACACTGAGTTTTAAAAGCTGCTGTGAAATAATACAAATGTTTAATATCTCTGAAAACACTGCAGACTGAACATAAACTGGTAAAGTAGTGTACAAGTAAAGAGAGTAAAGGGCTTTCATGTATGGATTGAGTATTATTTTAGCCTCTCTTATACCTTCTAAGCCTGTAAGTGCCACTGTGATCAGGTTTGCCAGATAGGAGCTACGTAAGCTTCGAAAATAAGGAACCTAATACAATACAACTCAATGCCTAAACCATTTTGTTTTCCTGGATTTTACTAGATAGTTACATATGATTGTTTACTGATTAGAAAAGTGTAAGAGACCAACTACCATAAATTAATTAATTCAATACATACAGAGCTAATGCTAAAAAGAAGGATTCATAGGAGGAGGCACCTCACATGGCTGCTAGGTTATAAATCTAAATCTGGGACTAAAAATTATGGACCTGGCAACCTAAACATGGGGGGGAAACTAGCCCTCAGTGCATGAAAAGTTCCTTCAAAATGCTGGTGTGACCACGGCTTTATTCTTGAGTCACTAACATGATAAGGATGTTCATTTAGTGCAAATTCGGTCTTTTTTTCTCAACATTCTTAATTAATCGGTAATAATAATAAAATATAAGAGTTTGGCTCCAGCAGCTGGTCAAACTACTTTTCTTCAAGTATTTTTCAAAAAAGGAAAAACAAATACAAACAAACTTTTATGTTGGGAAAAGGGTTCATAAAAGAAATCCATAAAAAAAACAGCATGAATGAGGAAACTGGAACAAACACTAACACCAGTTGCATAGTTCATATTTCCGAGTTGCTTTTCTTTATTGCAGCGCAGAGAACATAGAATGTCCTGTTATCACGACCATGCACCTGTTCTCTTACATTCCTGCCTTCCCTTCAAATAACAAAAATATATTACGCTTCTTTTTTTTACATTTATAGGAAAGTGCCACAGAGATCACTCAAATCAAGAGTCTGGAATAGTTCATGAACATAGCACACGGAGATCTGAGTCAAAAACTCTTTGTTTTTTTTGTTTTTTTGCCAAAGACGCTGGCTAAGCAGTTCCGCAAGTTTTCTAGTTTTTATTTCATTCGTTTTATGAGCATCCGCACTCCTCTACGATCATATTCTGAATGTCCTTTTTAATAATCTTCTGCTCTTCGTTATAATACAACATGGACATGGCACGAAGCCGCGTGGGAACGCAGCATGACCGGATCCCAGCGAACGGGCTGTAGCCGCGCATCCGGTAGTGGTTGATGACGGTAGAATGGAAGGACAGCGCGGTCCCAGCCATGCTAGCAGCGTGGCCTGGGCACTCCCCCTCGCAGTAGTTGGCGTGGTAACCTGATGGCGCGATGATCCAGTCGCTCCACCCGATGTCTTTGAAGTTGACGTAAAAGTGCCGCTTGCAGCAAGCTTTCATCTTGCCGTCGCACTCCAGGCCGCGCTTGCTACGCCGGTGTTGTCGCTCCTCGACCGGCCGCAGTGCCACCATCAGGAAAGGACGGTGCGATTGCGAGTGCTCCTGATCTTTCCCTACAGCTAAAACGGGCACGGCGCCCACATCGGAACAAAGCGGGCACGAAACACGAAGGCGTAGCTGTCCACCTCCGCGCTCTAGCAGCGACTGAACACTGGCTCCCACCGACAGGGTGTGCCACCCGCTCCGCCTGGAGTCGACCTTCTTCTCCGACACCACCACCTCCTCCTGAGTCTCTGGGTTGGTCTGTAGGAGCTGCAGGGAGACTTTGTTCTTGGTGTGGGTGCCCTTCGCCAGCTTCAGGAAGATCCACACGTTGGCCTGCTCCACCACAGAGAGGGTACCGCTGTCCTTAGAAATGTCGAATTTTACCACATCGGGCACGCCCACTGCCAAAAACACAAAAGAAATGAATTAATTACAAGAGCAGGACACACACTCATAACTGTGGTGATTTTTAAATCTCCAGTTAACCTGACAGCATGTATTTGTACTGTTGGAGGAAACCGGAGCACCCAGAGGAAACCCACACAGACCTCAGGAGAACATACAAAACTCCAGAAGAAAGGATTAGTCCTAGAAAAAGTTGTATAAACCGCTGAAATCCCAAGATTCTTAATATATGCCAATATTATGAAAAGATCCGTATGAAACTCTATGATTTCCCAGGCTTTATTTGTTCAGTTGTAACATGTTGTCCAGGCATTTTCAACAATGTGCACAGATTATGCTACTCCCCTCAGAAAATCTGGCTTGATAAACTACTGATTACGTTAAGGACTTTGTGCTTACTCGCCAAATACTACTGTAGTGGTGTTTATTGCATGTGTTAATGTGTGAGAAACAGCTAAACAGACTCGTCTCAGTTTCAACAAAGCAGCCAAAACCAAGCTGAGAGCTGGAGCGTCCACAACCGATCCCCACCATCTGCAATCCCTCCTCGACACCTAGCCCTTCTCCAAAAAATATTTCCTGCCGCTAAATTCTTAGCACTCTGTGTACATAAACCGTGTCATGTTATGACAGGAACCCTCCCAAAACCGTACACATGGGCGTATAGTGAAGGCTCGCGCCGATTCGGTTACCAGCCATGATTTATTGATCTGGGACAAAGGCTCCATCTTAGCCAAAACTTGCCTCACGGAGAGGAGGTGTTAATTCATGTATTTAGTCAACATGTCAGCTCCCATGGCGTGTTAGGTGATATTGGTTAGAACAGTCGACTTGCTAACAAAACCTCCCTGATATCAAGCCTTCACGCCAGTGGTTCTCAACCTTTTTGTCATCTGAGCTGTAAACAAAGTCTCGCAAGCGAAATAAACGCATTAATCTGCAGGCCTAAAGTACAGGCCGTACCTCTGTGTGTCCCCGGCAGCAGCCGGCTCACAGGCCGCATTTCAGAAAGCCCTGCTTTAGGCTCCAATACATCATACTGAAAGGTTTTATAAAGGAAAGTCATGAGATTTAATCAGGACCCTGATATTTACTTTCAGCGAGCGATATCAGATAGCGATGAAGAAAAGATCCGTATGAAACTCTATGATTTCCCAGGCTTTATTTGTTCAGTTGTAACATGTTGTCCAGGCATTTTCAACAATGTGCACAGATTATGCTACTCCCCTCAGAAAATCTGGCTTGATAAACTACTGATTACGTTAAGGACTTTGTGCTTACTCGCCCGCGGGGCACCGAGAATCGCTGACTTGTACGGCTTCTTACACGAAATCTTTAAAAACGTTCTCACAAGATGCTCAGCTTTAAATAAATCACACTATTACTGACCTGAAGTAGAGGTCACAGGTTTACTTACACTTGTTTTAGACAGTAAATTATTGTAATACTTTTTATCCATGCCTGTTGTGAATGTTGTCAGTTGAAATCAGTTGGGTCATATGGTGTGATGGTAGGAAGTTATAATTTAACCTTGTAGCGTGGCCTTTTAATTATTCATGAGTGATTATGATGAACTACATCTGATGACATCTCTGTACCAATATAAACAGAGCTAAAGCTACACTATAGCTAAAGCATGTGGACTTCTGACCATGAGCTTGCTGGACATCTCATTTCAAAAGCATTAGTATTCATACAGAGCGCATTTAGGCGAGAGGATTGGCACTGATGGACCATTCCAATCAACATTTCAATCAATCCCAAATGTGTTTAATGCTGGACTTTATCTTCTCATCTTTCTTATCTTATAAAATCTCCCCCTTGATTATGAATAATGTGGTATGTCCTTTGGACTAAAAGAGTCCCCACTGTAAACAGTGCTGAATATCTGGTCATTACTTTTGACGTTGGTGTTAATTTTCCATTAAACTCTTCATGCCTTTCATTTGATTCTACTTTTGGAAGTGTTAGTGAGACATACCTGAAGCATCAGGATTAAGGACCAGATATACAACAACCTGTGCCCAGTAAGAGCTGCTTTCTTGGTGACTTTTTAGCCTGAAAACTATGCCACGTTTTTTATGTTCAAAGATTTTTTTCTAACATTTTATTTCAGGCTGCAATACAATAATAATATAATAATATTGATTCGTGTTTGTTCAAGATCTGACATCCTAAATCTATTGGAACCTTTTCTGTTCAGATATTCCACCAATGCTGTGCCCGATCAGACCTGTGTTCGTGTTTTTTGTTTTAATAATTTGAACACAACAATTTATTTCAGGCTGCTGTATCATGGGTAGTTCTGGGTTAACTAAGGGATTTAACACAAAAGCAAACATCAAACTACTTTTCTCAGCCAGGGTTTGTTCCTGTTTGTGCAAGATTTGACATTCGGGTTGGACTTTTCCCAACCTAACGAGACCTTTTCTGTTTGCTCTGACAAAATTTGAGTTTGCACTTGCATCCATTCTCTCCTCAATGACTCTGTAGTAACCTTTTATTGGCAAGGACAGATGTCATAACACTGGCAGATCAAATCTGCTTTATTTTAATCCTAAACTAAAGCAGATTTGTGAATGAATGGGTTAGGGTTAGGTTTGATCACCAGATATTTAACAATGCTGTTCCCAGTCATAGCTGTCTCAGTGGTGACTCCTTTAGTTTACAGTAAATAACACATTTTATACATAGGAATGACTAAAATGGACAGTTAGGCTTGGGAATTTGCATCCAGTCACCACTGTGAATCTGAATCGATTCTTTACTGGATGAAGGTCACACCAATGGCAGGACCCAACTTTGCTTTAACTAACTCTCATTCTGGATGGATGTCCCTTTCTTTGTTTCTACTTTCGGAAACGAGGGAGAGAAGTGTCTGTTGGGTGAAGAGTCAATGACCGGATGTTCACCGCTGCTGTGCGTGTTCAGAGCTGTTACGAAAAATTTGGACCTGCCAGCAGCGATAATGAGACTTTTATGAATCGAACGGGGTGTTGTCCGCTTGCTCCAACCCAAATTTTGAGTTTGCACGTGCTCAGGTCAGGTGTGACTCTGAGCACGTAAGCCTGGGGTCAGGCCCCTGAAACGGTCCACTAAACACACACAGTCCTGTGCCAGCCAGCCAGCCAGGGCGGGCTTATTGCTCCACTGCCTTCCTGTGCCCGGTTTATCTGCACAGCATACCGTCCTGCTGTGTTGCTGCACTTCATGGCTACACGGGGGGTCCATTGTGAATGAAAGTTTTATTAAACAGTCCATCATGTGTGCCTATGGAATTAAATGACCACCCAGCTATTCCCTAGTCTTATAACAGACATTTAAAACACTCATGAAAATGACTTAGAAGAGCTCCGAGTGGTCTGCGAAGGTAAATTAAAAGTTAATTTTCTTTGTTTCTGCAGACGCAGCTACAACATGCAGAGTCACCACAACTGGAGGTCATTTTCTGGTAATTGTAATGACTGTATTACTAAAAAAGCTCAATCACACACTGGGTGTCCAGATCACCCAGGTAGTCTTCTCTGTCTTTTTTTGTCAGGCAACAAGCAGCGTTCCCAAGAACAGGATGCTCCATTTTTGCAAAGCCTAGTTCAACATCGAGGCAGGGCGAGAGGGCAAGCATGGGCATTGGGGAGCCAACCTATTATTGGTCATGTCACACTGCAATGCTCTCTCTCTCTCTCTCTCTCGCTCTCTCTCTCTCTCTTTCTGTCCCTTGCTTTGTCTGTCCTGTTCATCATGAATGAGCAGGCAGCTTGAATAGAGTGGTTTGATTGGCGAGGCAGTGCAGGGTGCTGGAGGAAATAACAACAACTGTAAATAATGCTGCTGGGCTCGGCCTCTACAAAGGGGCCGCAGTGGAATTCCTGACTCTCCCGGACAACTTCGTTAATGATGGCTTCGCTTCATTTCTGAGAAATACTAGCATGTCACTCTCTTCTCTCTCGCTCTCCTATTGTTTCAGTTAGCCTGGGTGCTTTCAATGAACTCCCAGGCTTGACCGGGCCCTGACCAATTATCAGGGCCTATATTTTGATTAATGAAGTAATTACACACAGCTAACATCTTTGCTTGTTTGTATGGATGCAAAGCGGCCGCCCCCTGTGCCCTTTCGCCGAGGGTATTGTTAGCGCTCTGCTATCGCTATGAAGATGCCAAAAGACCCCATTTTTCAATTTTAGCTCCGTTTAAATGCGCTGTTTACAGCCAGCGATGTTTATATGAGCAAATAATAGCCTGAGCGCTTACTTGATTTGTGTACACTAATGTGCAATCAAACAAGTCAAGGTTTATAAGACAAGCACACTGGGCAAATAAACTCAAGCCACTTGAAATAAACCCTCGTCGTTATCTTCAGAAGGATTCTGGAACAGAAACGTCTCTTTACTTAAACAGGATTCCAACCAGTCAGTGCACAAACTTGTTCTTTGATAGAAAACCCACAACTGAGAGGATAAAGCAGCGTCGGGCCTTTTGTAGAGACGCCATCTTGATTTGTGGTTCTGTGACATTGTTTTAAATAAGTCATGAGGAACCAATTAAAAATAAAACGCGTTCTCAGCCCTCGTCGTCCCACGGTAGCTGTGCCGGAGCCTCTAGGAAGAAGCCGGGCTATTAACGGTTCCTGTGCGGTATTTTTGCCAGCCTGCACGCATTTCTTTAATGACCGGTTGACTGCGCTGAACCTGACGACATCCTCCTGTCTGAGAGCTACACTGTGATTAGAGCAGCGATGATGAGAGTTTCACAAATCAAAGAGGGTCTCGAGCGAGCAGTTCCACAGCTCAGCAGCAGGTAGAGCGGGACAGTGAGATGGGAAGAACTGTAAACTAAAGGTCTTCAGGGGACGGGAGTGGAACATGTGTTTAAATTTAGGTCCAAATGTGGTTCCTGGTTGGTTGTAAACTCGATGACACAGTTGTTGTTCTCATTTTTGCCAGGGATGATAAAGTTAGATGCTTTGGAAATGAAGGTGGATCCAAATTTCTGAGAGCGAATCATGAAATAAAGTTGGATAAAATTATATACAGTATATTTATAAAGGTGTACATTACAATTATATATATATATATATACTGTGTATATATATACTGTATATATATTTTTTTTTTTTAAATATTCCATCTTTTTAGAAAGTTGGGGTCAGAAGACAGGATCTGCCATGACAAGCACCCCTGGACCTGAGAAGTTAAGATCACTGCTCAAGGACCCATGTGCCACAGATTGATGGAGCCAGGATTCAACCCCTCAACTTTCCAAATAGAAGCCCAAAACCCCAAACACTGAGCACCAAAATCCCCTTTTATAAGAACAGTTTCCAAGACTCACATTTTATATGTTTATAGGTTGTTTCTTTTTTTTTTATATCCCGTAATTCACACATAAAAGCAGCATCTGCCTGGTCAAAGAACCACTTAAATTTAACCAGGACTAATCTATGGAAACCCAAGCCTCCGTTTTAAAAACCATCTGTCTTCAGCTTTTCACCTCAGGTCATATTTACCAGCGCCACATCAAACGAAACCAAGAAGGCCACAGTTTTCCTCAGTAGCAGAGCAGAACATCCAGTTTCCGGGCTGCGAGCGCCACAGCTGGGGAGCATGTGTTCATTTCTCCAGCGTCCTGCCCGGTAGCAATCTCTCTCGCTGGCTCTCTCTGCCTCTCTCACTTGTTCCATTATCCTAATCTCCAGTAATGGGACGGACCGCTTAATCCACAGCAGGGGTGCACGATGCTGGTCCTAGAGTGTGTAGCACGGTTTAGCGAGTTCCTTTTTCCTGCTGTGTCACACCTTATTAACTCGGTTACTAACTGATGAGCTGGATCAGGTGGAACGGTGGAGGAAACTCGACAGGGCTGGATTTAGGACTGGAGCTATTTAACCTTTCCCCAAATCTACAGCTGATCAAATAGGTTTTAGACATTTTCAAAAAGCCAATTTACAGTAAATAAGGAAGGAAACTTTGCCTTATTAATAAAGGATTTACAGTCATTGGTGGTTGTTCTATTGTCTTGCTGTTTTCAAAGAAATCAAAATGCTGAAAAAACAGCAAATCAAACCTCAGTGCTGCTACACTATGAGCAAGTTTCATTATTTGATTAAGCTGTGCATTGTTTTGGGCGCCTGGCTTTAATCTTTATAATCAAAACTCTCTGGGCGCACACTTCTTCTGTTTAACCCCCCCAAAACAGACTAAGACCTCCGAACTGGTTCTGGCACTCACCTGGCTCTGCGAAGGTGATGATTTCCGACGGCTGCTCATCACCTGGCGCTGCGATCTCCTCTCCCTCCGCTTCGATCTCCACCGTGCCGTCCTGTGCTACTTGACCCATGTGCAGCTTGCGCAGGGCGTTAAGCAGGGCGGCGCGTGGAACCGGCTGGCTAATGTTGGGTGGCGCGCTCAAGTGCAGCATGTTCAGGATGTGCCTCTTTACCGCCTCCACCATGCCAGGCTGGGAGGACTCAGAGTCTTCGTTTAACTGTGCAAGAGCGCACGATGGGCACACTGCAGCGCCCTCCTCCTGCTGGTCAGCACCCTGAGACCTGGACTGGCTCTCTCCTTTAACAAAACCTTCGCTGCCTGCCGGCGTGGGCGAACACTGGCCGGTCAGGCAGCCGGAGAGGAGCAACACCACGGTTGTGAGAAGAGTTACAGAGGGCATCTTGTGGACAGATAAGATGCCAGATAGGTGGGGGGGATGCAAGTGCCTGGCCAGCCAGAAAAAAAGTGCTGAAAGAAAGGTGAGAAGGCTACAGTAATCCTTCAGGTGCAGGCATTCTGGGGAACATCAGAGTTGGCATCAGGTTCAGGAGCAGCTGATGTTGTCAGATCCTCCAGGTCAGGTCTGCTGCTTCTGGTCTTTCATTGTGGTCTCTATCCTGATGCCAGTCCCAGTCCGATCCAAACGATCCTGATTGTTGTCCAGAGACGGACTGCAGAGCAAAGGAGGAACCTGACAGAATGACTGGATACACCGGAGCTGAATGGTTTTGCGAAAAGTGGGCAGGGTTAGACAGTTCTGACTCTTTCTCTCTCTCTCTCACTCCAAGTCTTTCCCAGTGTTGCCACGGTGTGTACCCTCTCGCTTTCTCTCTCTGTAATTATACCTTCCTCCCCCTTCTTTCCTCCCTCTCAGTTTATTACTATCTTTCTCACTACTTCTGAGTCACTAACTTCTTCATTCCTTTTTTGCTCACAACTCCCCCAGTAATATGTGTAACAGTTTTTTTTTGTTGTTTGTTTTTTTTTTCCGCTGGCGATGAGATCCACGCACTCACGCGTACGTCCTCTCAGTCTCACTTTCCTCACTTTCCTCTCAGATCTCTTTTCTTTCGGCATGGGTCCATCTGCTGCTGTTCTGCTCGTATTTTTATGTCTCAATCAGGAACGGATCTGCACCGGCTGTACGTGTCTATCTCGATCCGTACCGCACCTACTGTAGACTCGGTCCATTTGTGCACTCTTATTTGCGTGTATGCACAGCTTGGACATTTCCTATGTTCGGGGGGGTGTTCTCTGTACCGAATTAACTACTCAGCATGACATGATCATAGGCCACATGGCTCGAACTGCCGGCTTGCTTCATATTTAACATTTAATCATTAATCCGACGACTGACCGCTCGCAGCAGTGATGCAAGCATATGTTATGTCACCTGTTGGACCCGGTTAAAAATAGTGCGTAGTGCAAATGTACCAACCCTAAAAGAATCTCTTAATCTGTGAACTAATATAAATATATAACAATACGATAGATAAACAAGCTTTGCAGTGCTTTTATCATGAAGCTTTCTGAGAGATGCTTGAAAAGGAACTTGACCCCTGTGACTCGTTCCACCTGTGCCAACTACAGCTCCTCTCTCAACGGGAGGTTGACAACTGGAAGTGAGGCATTACTCCCTCTTGTGGTACACATTTAACCACACATTATTTCACTTACGTCCTTACAGAGTGAGAAAATTTAACATAGAAATAATAAATACGCTATACATAATGAATAGAAGTATATACTGTATAAGGAAACCATTTTATTAGAACAGCGCCCACATCTAATGGGCAAAAGGTGGCACTAAATATTTAATGAGTATGAAAACAACATTGCCCTGTGATGGAGTGGTGAACTGTCCAGTTAGTTGCAACCACCGCAACCCTGACCAGGATAAACCGGTGGTAAAACAGACATAAATAAATAAATGAATGGATGAAACGCCATTGGGTCTGCACCATTACCAGTTCGTTTTTGCAGTATATTTTACAAGAATGGTAGAATTGATGCCAAGGTGTGTTGAAGCTGGCTTGCAGTGACCCCATTTCCCATTCTCATGTATCTGCATCAGCACTTGATTTCAGATTCTGCACATATTCATTAGCGTGCATCACTGTATGACGTGAGCAGAACTGCCTTTACCTCCAGCATCGTCATCTACTCAGGGCACTGGGCATCACATTTCTACCAGATCATACTTTCACAAGATTCATCCAAAAAAAGTATTCTTAGCATAGCCACATGCTAGCCTGGGCAGTGTGTATAAAACAAGTGCGTATGTGTGTGTGCGGTGGATAATCTATTTCTGCAAGCTGCCCAAAAGGTGCCATCACACATCCCACTGACTGCAGTAGCTCCTCTTTAAAGCTGACACACTCTGTGATGTGTGTGTGTGTGTGTGTGTGTGTGTGTGTGTGTAACAGAGTCCTTGTCATTTCCAATTCTCACGTTTCATTAATGTCAAACTGATGGGAAACTTTCTGTGCATCACGACACACAGTGAGTGGCACATCGGGTCTCACTGACATGGGCCCTGGATACCTTGGAGCCACCTGAGCACCCCAATACACTGATTTCTAAATCACACAGTTCTAAGTTACACGCAGCTTCCACCCGTAAATTGCAGCTTGCAGTTTTATTTAGCCCTCAACGCACAGAGAAGTGTGGCGTGGGTGGACACCCACTGTAAAGTGAGACACTATTAGTGAGAGCTTTCGTTTCAGTTCAGGCTCAATTTGGGATGCGTTAATGACGTCAAAAGCAGTCACATGGAAGCTGTGTTGGCAGCTCCTGCGTATTTACATACACAAAGCACAGATCTGGTGGACGGGTGGGGTACTCGTGTGAGGTGTAACGTCGGTAATGATGATGGTGATGATGTAAGAAGAAGTAACGAGGTGGCGTGTGAGTTTTGGCAGGATAGTCCTCACCCACTGCTGCTTTTCTGAGTCAGAGCCCGGGAGAAAGTTGGGTAGGCGGGATCCCTACATCTCCATCCATCTCCATCTCTCGCTCACTTTATCTCTACCTGTTTCTTTACTCAGAAGCTTCTTGGCGTCTCTGACTCACCCTAACTCACGTTCATGTCCTTCCTCCTCGGCCTGCCTCTGCATTTCTCGTGGGAACGCCGTCCTCGTGTTCTGTCGTCAACTGCACAGTGAGTAACAGCTTCAGCAAACTTAATCCATCCCCAACAACTTCAGCATCACAAAGTTTTTAATGAATCCGATCAGATCCTTCTAATCTAATGACTAACCTAATCCCACCTTGACTTCGCTTCCATAAATAAATGATTCAGACGATGAGTAATCACCCACTCAAAGTCCCGTCCGAACACATCGCTCGTTCCGCTCCTGGGGCGTCCGGTTCTACGTCTGGGACAAAATCTGCACATGATTTCACCGTCTGTTGGGAAAACACTTCCTCTCAGTATTGAATCAAACCAGTTAGTGAGGAAACCCTTTCCGTGCCTGGCATGACTAAACGTGGGCATCCTCCTCAGCCGCTGAATCAGATCGCACATGGATGGTAGCTATTTCTGATCACTGCGTGTTTTCATGACTCGGCTCTTATAAAAACGTGCTCTTAGCAACACGCACATGCTGCAGGCGCTCCGAGTTTGGAGAAGGATTCAGTCTTTTTATCTAGGGGAAAGTTCAGTATGGGTTTCCGAAGGAACTGCTGCTAAAAGGACACTTTTAAAAGCTGCTTGAAAAACCATCACTTTAATTTGATTACATGTGTTTATAGTGAATGTATTTTAGGTCTATAAAGAATAAGATGTGCATTAGATGGTCTGTTATAGTCTGCACTTACAACAAAATATCATGACAGATTCTTTACTGATATATTATTTACACTTCCACCTCCTTGTTTCTACATTCACTGTCCATTTTATCAGCTCCACTTATCATATAGAAGCACTTTTTAGTTCTACAATTACTGACTGTAATTCATCTGTTTCTCTGCATGCTTTTTAGACTGCTTTCACCCTGTCCTTCAATGGTCAGGACCACCACAGAGCAGGTATAATTTATTATCATTCTCAGCACTGCAGTGACACTGACATGGTGGTGGTGTGTTAGTGTGTGTTGTGCTGGTATGAGTGGATCAGACACAGCAGCGCTGCTGGAGTTTTTAAACACCGTGTCCACTCACTGTCCACTCTATTAGACACTCCTACCTAGTCGGTCCACCTTGTAGATGTAAAGTCAGAGACGATCGCTCATCTATTGCTGCTGTTTGAGTCGGTCATCTTCTAGACCTTCATCAGTGGTCACAGGACGCTGCCTACGGGGCGCTGTTGGCTGGATGTTTTTGGTTGGTGGACTATTTTCAGTCCAGCAGTGACAGAGAGGTGTTTAAAAACTCCAGCAGCGCTGCTGTGTCTGATCCACTCATACCAGCACAACACACACTAACACACCACCACCATGTCAGTGTCACTGCAGTGCTGAGAATCATCCACCACCTAAATACGTAATACCTGCTCTGTGGTGGTCCTGTGGGGGTCCTGACCATTGAAGAACAGGGTGAAAGGGGCTAACAAAGCATGCAGAGAAACAGATGGACTACAGTCAGTAATTGTAGAACTTCAAAGTGCTTCTATATGGTAAGTGGAGCTGATAAAATGGACAGTGAGTGTAGAAACAAGGAGGTGGTTTTAATGTTATGGTGGATCGGTGTAAGTGTAATAATACAATACACAACAGGACCAAAGTTCAAAAAAGAGTCACTAAGTGCTTTAATTAGCAGTGTGTAAATGAGAATGGTGTCATGCTCTTTTTACATTACACTGAAAATGCTTTACACATGTAATCATACCTAATAAACAGCACCGCAATATATTTTTCCCTTCCAGTGCATTTCAAAACCATAAAAATCTCGGCAGTGACCATCCCTACAGCTTCCATTTGATTTACAGAGCTAAGAAAAGCTGAATGAAACCTTCACAGAAGCAACATTTACTGCAGATGATCAAGATCACACACATAATTTTAATTTACAGATGTTTACAGTTCATACTTATCATACGAACGAACATTTGTCATTGTTCAGTCACAGAAACTAAACATTAGCAGATTCCTGGCAGGAAATTTCAGTCCGAGTCTTCACATAACGATGCTGACGGATCATCAAGCTCACACGCCCCACCCGCGTCCGCCGAATTCACCCAGCGCGGGGCCTAGTCGTCGTTCGCATCGCTGTTTTACCTAAACGTCGCCCTCTGCTGAAATTCAGTTCAGAACGGCATGCCACCTGAGATCTGGCGCGCCACCTGCTCCTCTGTGCTCTCCTCTTTGTCCGAGCCTCGTTCCTTGTTCCAGTCCTTCAGCCCCTCCGGGAGCGTGGTGTCCTCATCCAGCCCCCCTGTTCCCTCCACAAACTCTTCGTACGTCGACTTCTCGGCAAACGGCCGCCGGCCGAGCAGCTCCACCATGTCGTTCTTATCCAGCACTTCTTTCTCAAGCAGCCTCAGCGCCACCTAGTGGTTAACATAACTTGTGTGAGTATTCAGTTTGGCTCAGGAGTGTACATTAGATTCATGTCATGCATACAGCATTTACATTACATCCTAAACTACTTTCATTACTGTAACAGTGTACAGACTAAGCAATTGAGGGTTAAGGGCCTTGCTCAAGGGCCCAGCAGCAACCTGGCAATGGTGGGGCTTGAACCAGTGACCTTCTGATTACTGAGGTGCTCTACAGACACAATTGGTCATGTCTGATAGGAAATCCGACTGGGAATCACCTTCCTGACGCTGCAATAACCAATCCTACTGTTTGGTTAAGGTGCCAACAAGAATAATAAAAGGTATACAAGGGGATTGCATCTTCCTCCGTACCAAAAGAAAAAGAGTTTTCTGGTACCTTCTCGACCTCTTCCTTCTTGACCGTCAACAGCTGCTGTGTGCGCTGATACGCGGTGTTGATGAGGTTCCGCACCTCTGTGTCGATCAATCGTGCAGTGGCCTCACTGTAGGGTTTCTCCAGAACCAGATCTCCCTGCCGAGGGAGGTCGAACGAGACCTGACCCACCTTCTCGTTCATCCCGAACTGCACTATCTGTGAAGGAGAGCAAAGATGCGAGACCTGTGAGCAGTCTTGTGATTGCTGATAAACATGTCAAATCAAATCAAATCACTTTTATTGACACGTCACATTAAGACGGGTATCGGCTCGTCCTACCTGCGCGTACGCACTCTGTGTGACCTTCCTCAGGTCGTCCTGAGCTCCCGTGGTAATGCGGCTGAAAAAGATCTCCTCTGCGACTCGACCGCCCAGCGTCATGCACATCCGATCCAACAGCTGCTCTTTAGTGTAGAGGTACTGCTCTTTGGGGAGGTACTGTGCGTAACCCAGACCTTTACCACGTGGGATGATGGACACCTGAGGAACGACAAGTCACAGGAGTTACAACACATGTTAGAATTATATAACCGAGTCAAGTAACAGTGTTTTTTTCAGGATCATTTCTGCATGTAATGTCAGAACACCATCGTGGATTTGTGATGGTTGGCTGCACAGATGGGTCGGCTTTCTCCAATGCCCTCTGTCTCAGGTTGCTTGTAGCAAAACAGTCCCTAATAATGCAAACCACGTCAGATTTAAAGGACGCCTTTAACCAAAGCAACTCACAATTATGACTGATGCAGTTTGAGCAATAAAGGGGTTAAGGGTCTTGCTCAGGGGCCCAACAGTGGCAGCTTGGCAGTGATGGGGCTTGATCCGGCAACGTTCTGATTACTAGTCCAGTACCTTAACCACTGAGCTACTGCTGCCCCTTAATGTGGTTCAATAGCTCCTGTTCTGTTCTGGCCATCTCATAAACTTGCTCAGTGGTGATCATCCTCCTAAGCAAAGATTTTCAGCGTTTTTGATGCCCTTGTTCTTAAAAGCCTGCATGCTCTTCAGTGTCCAGGCTCCACATTCCTATGTGGCTACTGGCCAGAACAAGACTTTAATCAATCATAGCTTGGTGATGGTGTTAACTGTGCATCACTGTGACCATCACTGCCATGCCCATTTCCATTCTTGACTGGACTTCACTAGCACCTCTGCAGCATCGTCTACCTTCCACTTAAAGATATAAATAAATAAGAAAGGAAGGAATAATTATGGAGTAGAGAATGGAGGTTGGTACCTTAAGCAGAGGGTCTGCATGCTCCAGGAACCATCCAGCTACTGCATGTCCTGCTTCATGATACGCTACAGTCTTCTTCTCCTCAGGCTGCAGCACCTGTGTCTTCTTCTCCAGTCCTTCACACACCCGGACACACAAACACACACAGCGCTGTTCCAGTGTGTCTGTCTGTCACACTCAGTAAAGAGGTGAGAGTGGAATGTCTTTATTCACTCACCTCCGATCACTCGTTCGATGGCTTGCTCAAAATGTTTCTGGATGATGTTGTCGGACAGGTGTCGAGCTGCTATCAGTGCTGCCTCGTTACACACGTTAGCGATATCAGCACCTAGCGGCGGACAAAAGAGTGTTACGTTTAATCGTCTCTGAGCTGCTCTGTATAATGAGTCCGTCTATTTTGCTCATTTTCTCACCTGAAAATCCAGGAGTAAGTGCAGCCATTTTCCTGGCTAGAGTCTCTTTGTCCAGTTCTGGATCCAGCTTCAGGGGTCTCAGGTGCACTTTAAATATCGAGGCTCTACCTTTGATATCTGGAGGACCTGCAGCGTGGTTGAGAAATGCTCAGTGTGCTTATTCAGTGTGACTTCAGTGTTAAACTAAAAAAGCTAAAGCTGCATACCGATGTAGATCTGTCTGTCGAAGCGTCCTGGTCTCATCAGAGCTGGGTCCAGTATGTCCGGTCTGTTCGTACCAGCGAGAACCACCACGTTGGTGGCAGTGTTAAACCCTGAGGTAAACGACGAGCTCAATCGTTAACTATTTAAGAAATAAAATCAGTCTGTACATAATCGGTGGGTAAATTATCTAAATTATATGTGTTAGACACTCACCGTCCATCTCGACGAGCAGCTGATTGAGTGTGTTCTCCTGCTCACTCTGCCCTCCGAAACTACCCCTGCCCCTTTTCCTGCCCACAGCGTCGATTTCATCTATGAAGAGGATGCATGGCGCATTCTTCCGAGCCAAAACAAAAAGGTCTCGAACCTACAAACAAGCAGAGGTGAGCACTGATCAGCCTAATGGAAGTCACCACATAGCAAAAGGTACCAGATGAGGTTAATTGCCATAATGTAAACATACCCTTGCTGGGCCGACGCCCACAAACATCTCCAGGAACTCAGAGCCATTAACTGTGATGAAGGGGACGTTAGCTTCGCCTGCAGTAGCCTTCGCTAAGAGGGTCTTGCCCGTTCCAGGGGGTCCAGTCAGAATAGCCCCCTAAACAAGAAAAATACACAAAAACGTTAGCTACACGGCGGTATATAGGGGTCGTCACCGGAGGTTCACACACCAGACCTACACCGGATGCCCTTCCTAATTCCAGACCCTCATATTACTATCCGGGCTAGGGACTGGCACTGAGCACCCACTGACAAGTGCGCCTCCTAATGGCCAGGCTGTTTCGGCCAGCCAGCAGATTTGCAGCAGCAATGAGGGACCGTGTCAATCTACCACGGCCAGGTTGATAGCACAGCATAGATGCAAATTTAAACCTTAAGATCTCAAGATCAAGCTGGATTTATTTATTTCAATGATAGGCTATTTTAACAGTTTGTATGAGGGAATTTAAACCCTAATAGTGGAGGTACTAATTAATTTAATCCATTAATCCACCGCTGTGTTACCTTAGGAATTTTGGCCCCCAGGTCCTGGTACTGTTTTGGGTTCTTTAAGAAGTTGACAAACTCCATGATCTCCAGCTTAGCCTCCTCACAGCCGGCCACGTCCTTAAACTTGATGTCGATCTCATCACGCAGCACTTTGGCCGTGGTTTCGCTGACGCTAAACAGGCCGCCCATGCCCCTCCCGGGTCGCCCCGCGCCCGCTGGCCCCCGCCGCAGCATGAAGAGAAGGAAGCCGATGATCAGCACAGTAGGCAGCATGCTCAGGAGGAAAGACCTGAAAAGAGTGAACAGAAAACCTTTGTTTCTATCCAGTCAGGTATCGAAACTAAAATACAAGTACAACTAATTAACACCAAATTACCCATCACTCTCTGTGGAATAAACCACCGGCAGCCTGTTCTCTGCTTGAATATCCAGTTCCAGCTGAGCTGTCTCCAGGTTCCTCTCAAAGGTGTCCACACTGCCGATGTTGAACCAAACGTATTGCTGTTTGAGAGCAAAAACAAAACCTGCTTTTCGATCTATTTTTAAAGCTTCATACTGTATTTCCAAGACTGTGGCTGTCATGCCTTGCAAAATGTTGATTTGTTTTCTTTTTAATGTATCAAATAAGTCTCCAAACTCCTAAGACACAACTTTATCATACACGTTATATGGTGATCTTTGTTAATCCCAGTTGTTAACCTTGAAAAGCAGACATTGTTTACACAGCACAAGTGATTTACTAGCTGCTTCCCAAACCACAGCTCATGTATCACATAGCAACTATATTTGAAGAATGCCAAAAGCTTTCATTTCTATTTAGAATTAAAAATCTCCTGCAACCTTGTTTAAGCTTTTAGTCACATTTCAGGATGATTTAAAAATATTTTTTTCTATGCATGTTTAAAAAGATGCACCTGATAATGTTGTGATCTAATTAGGCTTTTAATTTCAAAATTCTTTATCATGGTACCAACGCATCATTTGTGATTTAACCAAGCTGAACTGTAGAACTCACCCCATCGACGGGTGTTTTCCCCGGAGGAAAGATAACTTTTACATAGCGCTTATTGACCACCTCCAGTCTGTCCACCTAAAACAACACAACAGGACTCCAGTTACACGGATCACTTACAATTAAAATCACTGTCAGACACTAAAGCTCTTATAAGAAACTCACGACTCCTTTAGCCAGGTAGCCATTCACAAAGTCCTTCCAGGTCACTTCTCTTCCTCCTTCCCGGATAAAGAAATAATACCCAGCTAATGCCCAAAATGCAGCCGCACCGACGAAATACATACGGAAGTCCTTGTCGTCCCATGGGATCTCACCCTACAGAGGAGGCAACAAATGTTGGTGCAATTGCGTCTCTCATTACAATTAAAAACGTCAAAGCAGTTTTCTGAGAAGTTGCCGTATCAAACCTTTTGGAGGCGGCTGTACCAGGTGGATTCATCCTTCCTTCCTCCCTTCTTGCCTCCACCACCACCACCACCAGCTCCCCCTCCACCTTCAGATCTCCCAGCAGCCCTTTGGTTATTGCTCGGCTTGGCCTCTAAATTTAAAAAGACACAAAATGTGATGCATTGGATGCATTTTCATGGCTAAACAAAATAAAGCTGACCATGATCCACATGGAATTGGAGGTGGTACAAGTGAAATTGTACAAAACGAAATGCATTTAACATTACCTTTGGCCTCTGCGCTGGGTGGATTGGGTTCACCGTTCTTTGGGCTGCCATTCTTTGGGAAGTACTTTTCAAATCCTTAAAAAGAAGTTAGAAAATGACCCATAAAATGTTAAGCAGATGTTTACATTTAGATTTAAACTTCAGTTAATAGTGCTAGGTCTCCACCACTGAGCTACCAATGTCACTTTTAACAGTGTACAAATACACATTTTTAAAAACGGCCAGCACGGTTGCCACAGCTGGAAGTTTGAAACTCACCTACAGTCAGTGTCTAGGTAATTTTGTGCGTTTATTTATGGCTTTAATTTTCAAAAACATGCACAAGGCAGACTGGCTGCTCTTAACTGTCATATGTGTTGCCCTAAGATGGATAAACACCCTGTTCAGGGTGTATTTATTTATGCAGGATGAACCAATATTTAAAAATGAAAGAATAATGCAAACCTTTTGGTGGCTTAGAGCAGAATCTTCTGTAAGTGCCTAAAACATGGGAAAGCAACGCTCTTTTCTGAAGGGCCTCGCTCTGTGTAGATACCTGAAACACAAAGTAACACAAAAACACATTCATACACGTCTGAAATAATGCTCCATCTTATCTCATTTCATGCTATTATACTATTGTTTGTAGTGAATAAGTAACAGTCATTACCAGTTTTGTATTTCATATACTGGACTAGTAAATTGGAAGATTGGAATTTATGGTCACATTCTGTGTTCATGCATGGATACCACAAAAAGAAAGTTAGACAGTAAGATGAATCTGTTTATAAATTGCAGGTATGAAATCACAGTAGAGGAAGATATTTTAATAATATTATAAATACTATTTTGAATTATGATTATGTGTCTTTAGACAAAACCAGGGTAAAAAAAATTACAACAGGTCAAACTAACACTATTATTGCAAGGTAAACACCTGTCATTTAGTTTTAACATATCCCAGTAATAAAAGTTGTTTGGAGTTTAGCATTCTAGAATGAAAATATATTACTAAATAATCAATTTCAAGCGATTATAAACAAGCTGAGCCTCATGTAACAATCGTTACAGTGTTATAACATAGCTGGTAAGCTTCTCCCTGCCTGTTTTCAGGGAAATCCCGCCTGCTGTTCTCCGATTGGTTATTCCATTGCCAATTAAAGAAATGATCCAATCACCGATTGACAATATTAGCAAACAACCAATCGTTGTGCAGGAGGTGGGACTTGTCGGAATAAGGGTGGGATAAATATGACAACATGGTTAGGTCAGACTTGCAGTACGCAGGCAATAGCAGTTAGCTAGCATTAGGCTAACGCACCGTTACTCAAATACCAATGTCATTCAGTCCAAACTATTCATTTAGCAACAGCACCAACCTTACAAAATATACAGTTTTGTCTTATGGTTACTACACAAGAATAACGCGATAGAAGGTTAAGCTAAATATATACAATAAAATTTCAATACAATCCAATGCAAATAAATGCTAGCAAGGGCTAAATACCAAATGGCAGGATATTCCCTACATTTACACACTAATTTAGGGACTGACGTAATACTGTATGCACACTATCTAGTGTACTACATGTACAAAACCAAGGCATTTTATACTCATCCCCTGTTTTGCTACCAGCAGTAACTTACCAGTCTCACAGCTGGGCTAGTTGATCTAAAATTAGGCAGTGTAAGGTTGTAAAAGTTCCTGCAGCCTCTGGAGAGAAGAAGATATCTGTGTGCCATGGTGACACGGAGTTTAAATCTAAATAAACAACTAAATCAGATTTTAAGGGCAATTCGAACAGGGAACAACTTCATGTGCCATCGTTCTATTTCTCTGAATGGAGATTGTTGATGCCAGACTGAGCTGTGCTGCTACTGCAGCCTGTTGGCAGGAATGGAGATACAATCACTAAATGTACAGTATGTTAAAGTCAGTAACCACTTTATCCTTGTCAGTCTTGGCTGGGCACAAGATATGAATAAACACTGGATTGGTGTCAATTTATTGCAGGCAACACACACTGATAGCCAATCCACCTCCTGCATGTGAATTAACAACAACTGTGTATAATAACTACTAAAATGGTTTGAAGTGCCAGTGATTCAAACTACTCTACACTACACGTATATTTAACTTCAAAACAAGTAGTAAAACACATTTAACAGATATGTGGCCTCTTACTGCCCTCCTTTAGATCTGTCTTTTATTTATCACCATATCTAGTGATGTTAAATAGAATCCTTGAGTTATTTAGAGTTTAAAATTCCTGCGTTACATATAAGTTTCACTGAATGTTTCCCCACATGTTCAGATGTAAACAAGTAAACACAGTGGTATGGTGTGAGCAACCTGAATGTGGCATGTTTGTGAAGTTGGTGCCATCTTTGTGTTGTTTAATAGCATTACGAGTTTTAAATGATCATGTTACATTTTTGGTTTACAGCCATGTGTGGATTTTGATTCATTTTAAATAGAAAAAACAGCTGATAAATTTAAATGTATCTCTTGTGCTTAGTGATATAAATTTTTATGTTGGGTACATGAATGGATTTAGGTGTTTTTATATTAGGTGAATGTTTGGATTTATGTGTTTTTATGTTGGGTAGTTGGTTGGATTTAGGTGTTTTTATGTTGGGTAGATGGATGAATTTAGGTGTTTTTTATGTTGGGTAGATGGATGGATTTAGGTGTTTACCTGGACTGCACCACCTTGTAACACAGTCCCTCAGGTGAGTCAGTCCACTGGGCGGCGCGGCTTTTTAATCAACCTGCAACCTGCAAACCCGCACTTCTTCTGTTCCCGAACTTCTCTCAGCTCACAGGCATGTAACTCTGCTTTCTTGTTTAAATATTTTATTAATAATTCGAGTTTTTGTCCTGGAAAAAAAGTGTTGCTCTTTATATCTGTAACTGCGTTATAATCCCACCGGCATTCAGGTGATAATGGAATCAAACGGTTCAGCAACCAAACCAGGTGAGTCAAACCCAAAAGTTTGGGAAAGTTTAAATGGGTGGGAAAATTGTTCTTGATTTATTGCTACCAGTTGATAATCAGGGTGTTTACTCGTTTATTTAGTTAGTTATCCATATTAAAGAAGATGTGTCTAAAAGTGTAATTTATAAGTATAATTTTTATGTCTACTAAAAGGGAATAGGTGCAAGTTTACGCAAAGGGACATGTGGTGCTTATTTAAACATTGTCTTTAAACATTTATTTGGATCTTTAAATATTCCTAAAATATTTCTGTTTTTATATGCAATTTATGGATTTTAATTGGCAAGTTATAATTTTGTGGGATAAAAACAGATTTTTTTTTAATTTGTTGAAGGAAATTTAAAAACCCCACATTAAAAATCTCAGCACATTTATGAAGTAGTAATGAGGTCTAATAAGTCAATAAGAGGTACATGAAACAGAAGTTTCAATGTACAGGTTGGGAAAGACTTTCTACGAACAATAAATTATTTATATATAATAAATACATTACAATAAAGGAGCTTCAGCTTTTTGTTCATTCAAACTTTAAGATGCCAGTGTCAAAGCTGGAACTACTTTCATTTATAGCTAATTTTAAGCCAATGAGAGTGTAAAGCCTGGTTGATTGTGGACATTTCTCCCTGTGCAACAGCTTTTAATACACAACAGAGAAGTTTATGGCAGGTATTCCTATTTATACAGGCACAGAGAAATCACCTATTGTAGTCCATCAATTGCTGTTTGTATTTGTTGACCCAGCATATTTTGAGAGCTCACAATAAATTGGTAAATTAATCCCAAACATTAGTGATCAATTATGTCAAGGTTTATTAGTTTATCTATTTAAGCACAACAGTTGCCAAATTTGGTTTGAGTTGGGTGTTTCTGACTTCTGAAATGTGCTAAGCAGGAGTGGTGTGGTGTGGTGTAACCTGAGCTATCTTTCAGGTTTCTGTTAATCTGTTGCTTGGTTCAGGGTTTTAAATCACATGCTTACCTGGATGACTACTACACTTTAGGGACTTTCATGGTGTGGTATGAATAATAACAGCCTAACACCGGCCATGCTGCTGTTACATCAGCCGCTCCTGTTTTGAACATAAACACTCTGGTCCACTGGAGTGGGTCGTCATGAGCAGGCGTGGAGCAAGTCATGCGGTTTCTTATTAAACACTTCAGTGTAAAGAGGCAATCATTCAGAACGGTTACACATTAGAAAGCATTCTACTACATGAAACATTGACAGCAGAGATTTATTTGCATTGAGTGATTAAAGATTTTGTAAGATTGGATGTTTGATAATCTGGTTCACATCCCAAAGGTGCTGGATGGGGTTAATATCAGCATTTTTTTCCAGGCTATTGAAATTCTTCCACACCCAGTTTGGCAAACTATTTCATTGTGGAGTTGTTTTTGTGCGTGGTGGTATTGTCATTATAAATCATTCTTTGAACTGCTTTTTCAAAGTAGGAAGCAAACATTTCTCTAAAATCGCATTGTATGTTACTGGGATTAAGGGGCTCCACCCATCAAAAACAGAATCTGCATCGTTATTTCTATTTTGCCTTACTTTACAGTTGGGAATAAAGAAGTAGGATTTACTATTCCAGAGTAATTCCATTTAAATGATTGCACATGTTTACTCTTGGCTTGTGTCTTGGGCAGGCGGTATTACTACATGCTTTATCTCTCTGTGGTGAGCTGTTGTTGCTCTTGGACTGTACCAGCTCTTGCAAAGCAAAATGACTTAAATTGGATGGAAATGTGATGTTTTGTAAAAGTGCCATGCTGAGAATAAAATCTTCATTATCGCTTCATTTTATTGCCAGTTTTAGCTAACAGGCGTAATGAATTTGCTCTGTTTCGTCATGTGATGGATCTCAGCAGTGGGTGTGACAAATAGCCCAGTAATTGGAAAAGGTGTATGTACTTTTGGCCATGTAGTGAATTTGCATATGTATCACTACCACAAAATCAACAGTGCTAAGCTAACAAATGCAAGGTTAAACTAGTTTCCAGAGTAAATGGTAAATATTTATCAGATCCAGCTCTCACATCACTTATTTACTTTAGTGGTGTCTAATTAAGGCAGTGCTGTCTTATTAATAAACGGTGTGTGTTGCTCAATGAATAAGAGCTTCTGCTAAATGCTGCAAAAATGAACTAAATGTTGCTGTTTTAAATCCTAAGACTGTGATTGTTGTGTGTCAAAGCAAGGTTGTTAAAAACCATTTGCTGGACATTTTCATTGTAGCTTCTTTTTCCTTTACCTTAAAGTACTTCTGAAATAAACATAATTTAAACTAAATTGTTAACTCTTGGATGCAAAATGCAATTTTGAGCCAGTTACATCTAACAGGCAAATCATTACTGTATAATAATGACACCCCCTAAGATTCTGATTTGAAACTGTTGCCTTAAATCTATCAGTGTTAAAGCACAACACTTATTTTCGCCTGATAGCTCTCATGAACCCTTAAGCTGTTTAATTTAAGCACTAACTTGGTATCATTCTCACAGTCAGACTTTTTATGGTAATTATGATGCACTACAGCTTCGTGTCCCATGGCAGTTCCTGGAAGAATGTGTTTAAATACCAAGCAAGCCTGATACAAAGACCTGTGTGAGATACAATATTAGCATCAGCAGTGTCTCACACAAGATTTCTGTGGGGTGTTATCATATGCATACAGTATCCACTGAATCATTCTCTTTATCCCTCCTGTACCAAGACCTTAAACCACAAAGTCCTAAATTACAGCCTGGAATGTGAGGCATTCTGGTTCTGATCCACCAGCGGTGAAAACATTCAGGTGCTTTTACAATGAGGAACATGCAGTATAATCATGTAAAGGTTGTCCCACTGTAATCTGAGACTAGGGTGGGACGTGCAGCATTGAGGAAGTTTTGTTGCCTCACAGTAGCAGAAAACAATAACTGATCTATCATCCGATCCCAACCTTAAACCACAAATTCCTCAGTTAACAAAGGTTGAGAGAGTTGATAAAAAGCAAATAAAACAGAAAACAGCAATTCCTTTTAATTAGATATTTCTAATTTTATGCTTAAACATTCCAGAAAACTTGGGACAGGGAGGATGTAAGACCGAGAAATTTGTGTGTTTCTCAATCTACAGTCCACAAGATTATTAAAATAGTCAAAGAATTTAGAGAACTCTCATTAAATGTGCTGCACCACTTGAAAATATCTAAGAAAACCCTTTTCAGTAAACATGGCCAAATATCAACAGCAACCAGAAATGCTGAAGATGATCTGAGAGTCACAGAGTGGAATTAATCTATGCAGAAATAAAGTTATGATTATTGTGTAATGTTTGAGGATGACTATGTGCCGTGTGTTTGTGCACCACTGATAAACTGTCCTGCATTACTAGTGTACAGTACAATCATTTACTCATCCCTTCTAAACCTGGCCCTCAAACCACAAATTTCTAAATTGCAGGCAGGAATGTGTGTCATCCTAATTGCCGCCTAGACTGATAGATAAAACTATTGCCTGAAAGTAACCACACCCTCCGCAGTGGACATGCTTTCTGTGTCTGTGGTGTTGGGTGAAACCTTTAAGTTCTTTTTATTTTCTTTAGTTGTCAGAGAGCACCTCAGAACTTTACATTTTTACTTTGTTGTTGTTTTTAAAGCATCTGACATGCAGCCTGTCAGAAATAGAAATCTGAAATAGATTGGTTTGAGAACATTGAACTAGCATTTTAATACATATTTGTGTAGCTTGTGTTCATTTTCCACCACTGCTTTATCCTGGTCAGGGTTGCGTTGGGTCCAGTTTTCCCAGAATCACTGGGCGCGATACAGTAACACACCCCCAGAAGGGACGCCAGTGCTTCCATCCTGCACATTATATATACTGTTATATATTCTATTTACTTTCTGATTAGGTAAAACACTGAGAGTGAGGCCTGTATGTCCTGGGAGGATTTTTGTTGTTGTTGTTTTTACCTGCAAGGTTTAAGCACTAGATGGCAGAATTGCATCAGCCAACAGTTCAGGTAACACAGGTGTGTACAAATATGAAAGGTAGCTAGAAATCTGCATTGGTAAATAGACTTGTTGGCTTTAAGGGTGCGGTTTGTTTGTGCTTTATAATTGTTAATTATTCAGCTTTTAATATACCTGTATAATAGATCTGTTCTGAAGTAGGGATGTTTTATTACCACTAACAATAGCCTGATAATAGAACTAACGAAAATAATAATTACCTTTATATGTTCAGCTGTCAGTTTATTGGTTGCTAAATGGGTTTTACGAGGAAGGGAAGAGACAGGTCTTTGAATTGCACCCAAGGCAGGTTTTTTCAGCCAATTAAGACCAGTTGCTTCCTAAATTTACTATATACACTAAATGGCCAAAAGTATTTTGACACCGGACCAGGAGCATGCCAGACTCCCCATTTCAAAAAGAACTCTTCTGAGAAGACTTTGAAGTATGTCTGTGGGAATTTGTGCCCATTCAGTACACTGCTGCTGGTCAAGAGAGACTCAGCTGATGTTCCAGTTCATTCCAAAGCTGTTCAGTAGGGCTGAGCTCAGGGTTCTGTGCAGGCCACTGAAATTTCTTTAAATTGATTATTTAAATTTTTGTCTTTATAGAGCCTGGGGCACAGTCATGCTGGAACAGGAAATGGCCTTTCCCTAAATTGTTGCTGCTAAGTTGGAGGCATATAATAGTTTTTTTCTCTAAAGTGGTGTGGCTGCAGGTTTTTTTATCCCATCAGATGGTCTGGTCCCAACATGGCACCTCATGGCAAAGAACTCTCTGAGGATCTTAAAAGACGAATTGTTGCGCTACATGAAGATGGCCAAGGCTACAAGAAGATTGCCAACACCCTGAAACTGAGCTGCAGCACAGTGGCCAAGATCATCCAGCGTTTTAAAAGAGCAGGGTCCACTCAGAACAGACCTTGCGTTGGTCGTCCAAAGAAGCTGAGTGCACGTGCTCAGCGTCACATCCAACTGCTGTCTTTGAAAGATAGGCGCAGGAGTGCTGTCAGCATTGCTGCAGAGATTGAAAAGGTGGGGGGTCAGCCTGTCAGTGCTCAGACCATACGCCGCACACTACATCAAATTGGTCTGCATGGCTGTCACCCCAGAAGGAAGCCTCTTCTGAAGTCTCTACACAAGAAAGCCCGCAAACAGTTTGCTGAAGACATGTCAACAAAGGACATGGATTACTGGAACCATGTCCTATGGTCTGATGAGACCAAGATTAATTTGTTTGGTTCAGATGGTCTCAAGCATGTGTGGCGGCAATCAGGTGAGGAGTACAAAGATAAGTGTGTCATGCCTACAGTCAAGCATGGTGGTGGGAATGCCATGGTCTGGGGCTGCATGAGTGCAGCAGGTGTTGGGGAGTTACATTTCATTGAGGGACACATGAACTCCAATATGTACTGTGAAATACTGAAGCAGAGCATGATCCCCTCCCTCCGGAAACTGGGTCGCAGGGCAGTGTTCCAGCATGATAATGACCCCAAACACACCTCTAAGACGACCACTGCTTTATTGAAGAGGCTGAGGGTAAAGGTGATGGACTGGCCAAGCATGTCTCCAGACCTAAACCCAATAGAACATCTTTGGGGCATCCTCAAGCGGAAGGTGGAGGAGCGCAAAGTCTCGAATATTCGCCAGCTCCGTGATGTCGTCATGGAGGAGTGGAAAAGCATTCCAGTGGCAACCTGTGAAGCTCTGGTAAACTCCATGCCCAGGAGAGTTAAGGCAGTTCTGGGAAATAATGGTGGCCACACAAAATATTGACACTTCAGGAACTTTCACTAAGGGGTGTACTCACTTTTGTTGCCGGTGGTTTAGACATTAATGGCTGTATATTGAGTTATTTTGAGGGAAGAATAAATTTACACTGTTATATAAGCTGCACACAGACTACTTTTCATTGTGTCAAAGTGTCATTTTGTCAGTGTTGTCCCATGAAAAGATATACTTAAATATCTGCAGAAATGTGAGGGGTGTACTCACTTTTGTGATACACTGTATATGCGCACTCCGATGGATGTGAAGCAGCGGTTCCAGCTACATTTCTAGTGCACTCGGTGTCTGTTGTTGATGGATTGGTGATTGGTGCAGGAGCTCGTTGCTCAGTAAACCTGTTGGTTCTTCAGGTAGTGGTGGTGGTGGTGGTGGTGTGTTGGGGTGTGATAGTAGGAGTGAACTGAACACGGTCTCCGCCCACCCTAACCCTGATCTCTGATCCGAGCTGTACACACACTTCCCTGCTTCTGTCTTAACTCTCCGGCTTCAGGAAAAGGAAAAGAAGCGACATGCAGTGCGTAAAGAAACCACCCAAACGGAGCAAATCCGTGGAATTAATGCACGATGAACAGAGCGAGAAAGTGACCAGCGTGAACCTGAAGATCCTGGGTAGGACCGAGATGTTTGTGTTTCCTCTGCTGACTGATGCATGTGTGTTATTGTAGGTTCTAGACTAGATGGGATGAAGGTATGAAGTTGAACCGGTTGCATTTCCTCGATTGCGGATGATGATTTTGTTAGAAGAATAAAAGCGAAACTCTTGCACTTGTAATCTGGGTTTAATTGTAGTGTTGGTGACGCACAGTTCCTTCTTTTCACTACATGATCACAGCTGCTTGTGTTTACATTTTCACATGTTAATGTTTGTAGTCTTTTTTGGAAATATGTGGATTATTTTGACTCGTGTTGCTTTCTGATTTCAAAAAGGACTAAATACATTCACTGCATGTAATCATACACAATCTAAGTATGACATTCTGCTATTTTGCTTCTGAAGTGTGTTTCAAATGAAACTGGTTTTGATGTTAATATTTCATAACATGATCATACAGCAAGTTTCACTTCTTCTTGCAGGCATGATTCACTCATTCATTCAACACTAAATGCTCCTCAATACATCGATTGTCAATCACCGTCATCGTAATATCGATTGCCATACTGATATCAGTAACACATTTTTTTTAATAAACGAAGTCAGTTAGATGAATATAAGTGAGTTTATTAAAACTAAAGATGTAAAAAGATGACAAAATAAATCAAGTCAGTTTGTACCTCAGACTAATGCTAGTGCAGGGATTTCTTTCTTTGTTTTGTTTAATTCACATTCACAGGTGTAGTTGTTTGTTTTCCAGGGATTTATTACAACAGTAATAGTAGTAAACACACTAGTAGATCTAGTGTGTTTAAATTCTACACTTTTACTCGGTAAAGGAAAGTAGTTTCTGCACTGCTGGCAGATGAAAGTGGGCGAGGCTGGTTGATAGCAAACAATTGAGCAGAACTGAACTTGCAAATGAGAAGCAAAACAGTGTATCAACTACTACTGAACATGAGGAATTTAGAATTCAGGATGCTTTTATTAGAAACGTCCCAGAATCCAGATCGAGTCCCAGAGACCCAGTTTGACTTGTGCATTAACAGTCTAAGACAAATTGTAAAGTAGACCACAGGGTGGACAAAATATCAGAAATGGGTTACAGTGTAATCATTTAATGATTCTGATACTGAATGTGGCCTGGGTGACCTGTCAGCTTTCAACATTGAACAACTTGGGTGACCTACAAGAGATAAGCATATGCTAGCATATACTTGGGCAGCATGCAACCAACCACATTATAGCAAACTGGGCAACATTTAAATGACCAGTGCATGGCAGCTTGTTATTGTGACCTAGGTGACCTACTACTGACCATTATGTAGGATACATAATGTATTTTTGTATGTATAGCAAGTTGAGTAACAAGTTAGTTTTTTTATTTTCGGTTAATTGTCAAGAATTTGCAGATCAGGTGTGGCCCTAGTTCTAACACACACCTTCTTCTAATTGTTCTGATTTTTAGGTATGGACAGTGACCCGGATTTGAGTTACCTGCTTAAAGGAGCAGAGCTGGTGAAGGTTCGTTCAGGCTCATGGAGAAAAGCGAGATATTACAAACTGCAGGAGGACTGCAAGACCGTATGGCATGAATCAAGAAAAACCCTGCGACCCAAACACACCTGTAAGTTCAACAAGTGTCCACTGCAGACCCCCCTGTGTTAAAATAACATCTATACTGTTTATACAAGTCTGGCTGCATCCATTCTTGATGTACTGATGGATTTGGAGGCGATGATTCCTTCAATGTGAGACCCTACATAATAGGGAAGAATTAAATTCTGCAGGAGAGCATTAGATAATAGAGCAGGAGTTCTAAACCTGCAGTGCATTGCTGCACGTGGACAGTGGACTGTCCACAATAATAATTAGCACATTATTCAGCCTCAAATTAAACTGTTTTTGGTGTGTGTTTTAAGTTGCACTATCCATGACTTTCTTGCTCATTTATTGTGGAGGCCACATATTATCATACAGCTGCACTGGACTTTTTATTACATTCTATCCATTCCAGTCAGGAACAGTATGAGATGCAAGCTGCAAATAACACGAGGGCACATCTGTGTTTTTGGAAAGCCGTACCCCTTGCCGACAATCCACACACAACCCCTGTGCGCAAAGCAAGCTCAATAACGAAATGAAAAAGCTCGGTTTAATAAACTCCAGTGGCCTGTACACTCTGACCTCAGCCCCATTCAGCAGTTTAGGAATGAAACAAAACATCAATTAGGGGTTTCTTGACCAGCATCAGTGCCCAGCTGTACAAATGCTGTCATCCTTTGACTGAATGGGCACAAATTCCCACAGACATACATCAATGTCTTGTGAAAAGCCTTCTTAGATGAGTGGCTGAAAAGATCACATTCTGTTTTAATAGCATTTGTTTTTTTTAAATGGGATGACATCTAAGCTCATGGTCAGGTGTCTGAATACTTTTGGCTATATAGTGTATAAATCATGGTGACACCAAATTAAGTAACACCCAAAGCAACAGGTCACAACAAATGAATACTAGTAGCTTTTTTTTACACGTTGATGCGTCAGTGTTGCTCTGTGTTTAATGTAAATCACCACTTAATTTGTGGTCACTGTGAGACCAGATGTTCCTAATGGGCTTTAAATCTGGACTTTGACCAGAACAAAACATCAGATTAATGGTCTCTTTGTTTGCTTGCATGTGTGTTCAGCGGCGTTATCTGTGCTATATGTGGCCAAAGATTTGTGGACACCTGTCCATGAGCTGATTAGAAATCCTATTTTAAATCCATATGGATTATTATAAATGGACGTTGTCATTATTTAGCTCTAACCACATAATATTTCATCTGTTTCAGTTTCTGTAGAGGATATCGAGTGTGTGCGGTCAGGCCGGCACACCGAGGGTCTCAGGAAGTACACGGAGGAGATGCTGGAGTCGAGAGCTTTCTCCATCCTGTTCAAGGGTCGACGCAAAAACCTCGACCTGATCGCCAACTCTGAGGAGGACGCCAAACACTGGATATCAGGCCTGGAGAAGATCATCTCCAACATGAGCAAGCTCAGCAAGCAGCAACAAACTGAGCAGTATCCTTAACAAAGTATTCAACCCGCCACATATTCTACCACTGCCCGGCTGAAATCAGACTCTCTAGTTTTTAGTTTTAAACTGTCTATAAATTAGTTTTAGTGGGTATGAGGGATCAGCTCCAAATTCTGCAGCTTGAGATTCATTTTAAAAGACGTTGCCTTGTTTAAGAAGACTTGAGTGTAGCCAGAACACGGTACACATAACTGTGCCCTAAATCCACACACAGATTATCTGCTTAAATACACATATTTATAAATATCAAACCATCTTTAAAACAATGTGCTCTCGTTAGATAAAAACTAAAAAAATCTCTGACTGTAATATAGACGTTGACATGTTTGGAGAAAGAAGGGTTGCATGCATGATCCAATGTACATCATTATGGTAAAAGCATCATGCCTGGCAAACCTGTAAACAGCGAGGAAAATGTTGTACAATCCTCTGTGTGTGATGCTATTGTCCCTAAATCAGAGCATCAGCTGGATCTTCAACTGTTTGCGCAAAGCCGATCTAAACTGTGACAAAAAGTTCAGTCCCAAAGAGCTGAAGAGCTTCCTGGACAGCATCAATATAGAGGTGGACGATGACTACGTCAAGCTGCTCTATGAGGTAATCTGTTACTATATTTTAAGAGGTACATCATTATCAGATTGTTTTCTTATACTTTTCTTCCCAGAAATGGCTTTAAAGTTCCATTAGCCAAAATGCCGCTCTACACATCTACACACTTCTCTGTACGACCGTGTGTCATGAAATCTATTCACGTCTCCTTCTTTCTTTCCAGAAATGTGATAAATCTAAGAGTGGCTATCTAGAGGGCGAGGAAATTAAATATTTCTACGAGATCTTGACTGATCGGGAGGAAATCGACGTGATCTACAGAGCATATGCAAAATCGAAGGGGCTGATGAGTGCTGCTAACCTGCTGGACTTCCTGCAGAAGGAGCAGAAAGAGCAAGTCGACCTCGATCACGCCGTCCAGCTCATCGAGAAATACGAGCTGGATGAAACAGGTGAATAAATGCAGTATGTTAAAGTGGGGTGAGCTCAGAGATGCAGGGGAGTTGCTGCCTGGAAATAAACAGGGACGATTTTTAACAAAACTTTGATTTATTTTAAAACATTTAAAATAATCTGGAGTTAAAATTCGTTTGTCTGCTGAGTTAAAAATCAATTTAAAGAATGCTGAGGTGGCGCAGCGGTCTAATGCACTAACACACCACCACCGAGTTTGAATCTCAGCTGTGCTATTGATCGGCTGGGTTCCTGCAGAGACATGACTGGCTGTGTCTGATGGGAGGAATGGTCAAAAGAGGTTTCTCATTTCATTCTCATAAACTCAGATTTACATTAAGGGAACGTTGAAAAAAGTTCAAGCTTTGTTTTCATCGACTTTTCTGCTTTTTAAACATTGCTTAACATCAAAACACATTTGAAAATAAAGAATGATGTGTATAGTGACGTTTAATGAAGGTCTAGAAGAAATGGGTCAAAAGTTCGTCAGTGTGCCTGTATTTACTTTCGTTATTGTGGGTTTCATTTTTTACAGGAACGTTGTTTTTAGTACAAACACAGCCTAAAATCTGCTGGCTGAAACACATTTGCTTTTCTGTCATGCTGCCTCGCATCTTTGCATAAATTTGCTTTTCTTGCCTCCACCTTAACAGCCAAAGCAAAGCAGCTGATGACGAAAGACGGATTTCTGATGTACCTGAACCAGCCTGAAGCTCTGATCATGAGCCCGGCTCGAAAGACGATTTACCAGGACATGAACCAACCACTAAACCACTACTTCATCTCCTCCTCTCATAACACCTACCTGATGAAAGACCAGCTCAAAGGCCCCAGCAGCACTGAGGGCTACATACGGTACGTACAGTACAAAAAAACAGTGTTAACAATCAAGCCCAGTGTCCTTCCTGGCATTAGATTTATGCCTGTATGTGATTTCCCCTGAACCCAAGCAGTCTCTGATTCTATCGTTTTAAAGCTATTTAATATATTTACACAACCTACGTTATCTTCATCTCTACTACTAGCAACAATCTTCATGCAAAACATCATGCAAATCCCCATCCCATGCTAATCAGAGGTGTGTATGTGTGTGCACAGTAGTGTAAACAAACAAAACAAGGAACGTCTGAGCTAAAATCTCTGCTTCTTCCAAACTACTGATTCTGTAACACCTAATCCAAACATAAACTGCATTACAAAAGTGTGTCAGCAACCAAACATCACGTCTGTATAGGAATAATCCAAAACATTAAGCGTCAACATGCTCAGTATGTTATGAACTTATGGTACTTTGATTTTTGCTCCACTGTAATCAGCGCCTGTCAAATCGATTTAAAAGATCTTAAACTGTCTACAAACGTCATTGATCTTTTAGGTGATGGTAAGAGATTAAGCACATTTTTCAAATTTGATACAGATATTGGTGTGATTTTGTACTGTGTAACTTTTCTGAGGGCTTTTTGCAAGCTTTTAAAACACGATTGCATGGATTCACCTCCATTCAATCACCAGGAAGGCCGCAGTCTAGCACACACGCCTCCTTTGCAAGGGGCAGAGTCTTACCAAGAGCTTCGGCTCAGCAGGAAGATCACAGACCACACTACTGTCCATGTATTTGTTTTTTTGCCACGACTAGACAGTAGGAGTCACTGTTACAGCGGCAAAGAGGCAATTCTATTGGAACCATACCCTAAAGGGACCTCTCGTTAGTGCTGGGCTAACATACTGAACTGCTGTGCCACCCTAAAATAATGACCTTTTTTTACCTAAAGTTGGTGATCGTGTACCTTTCCTAACAGAGCTCTGATGAAGGGCTGCCGCTGTTTGGAGCTGGACATCTGGGACGGTTCCGACGGAGAACCCGTCATCTACCACGGATACACACTGACCTCCAAGATCCTCTTCAAGGATGCCATCCAAGCCATCAAGGAGTATGCCTTCAAGGTGTGGTCCTGATTTTACTACGAGTTTAAATAGATAGAAGATGACATTTATTGATGGTTATTGTGTAGTCAGTCAGGTGATACTTGTGAGCAGGGGCGGAGCCAGGGGGTGGCCAGTGGTGGCCATGGCCACCATAAATGAATCTTCGGCCACCCCTCCGGCCCCCCATCACCGCTTTGCCGGCAGCTTTTTTTGCGGAAGCATTTCTGCACGCAGGTGTTCTCATAGGGACGCAATTCAACAGCGCACCTCAAAGAAGTAGTTCTCCACCAAAACAGTGCAGTAATACACTCGACATAAATGTCAACCACCAACACAATTACAGAAGTAGTACTACTTAGTGCTACTAGTACTACTATTACTATTAGTAGTATTTGTGGCGAGCTACGAGTAAAGGCGCCTGCTGGCTCTGCGCGTTCCAGTGTTGCCAGATTGGGCGGTTATCTGCCTAATTGGGCGGAGTTTGTTGAAAAACAATTTAATAGCAGTTAAATAACACTTCTATTTAAAATAATATATTCCGTTTTAAGAAGCTCCAGCATTGTAGAAGGCTATTTAAAGTAAAGTCTATTTTCAATGCTGATTTGGCTTAATAGTGTTGGTCAGTCTGTATCATTTTGTTGAAAGAAAATTAAAATTTGTTTTCCATTCATTCACACTAGCATGTTCTGGGGTTCAAATGAGTCTCATCATTACACACAAGTTGGCAGCCAAATGATAAAGTATTGCAAATGAATATCTTTGAAATTCTTCCTCATAATGTTAAGGTTATAGGCTGTATTTAGTTTTTTCACTTGTCAGAGAAAATGAAGAGAAAAAAAAGCTTATTATTTTCCGTGATGTAATTCTACATGGCACTTCCTGCCTGTATAGGTAAATGAGTGAGTGACCACATAAAAAAGGTATCAGTTTCTGTGCCACCCCTGTGTGAGCAATGGTCTCAGTCTGGCCACCCCTATGAAAATTGTCTGGCTGTTTTGTATAAAATAATCTGTAGTTTTGTACTGGAGTTACCGTGTTATAAAGATTTATAGCCACCATGTTAGCACTGTGCCAACAACAGTGTATTAGGGTCACTGGTAAAATATATATTTTTTGCTATTTAAGTTTCTAATTTGAGAATGAAGTTAATATGATTTTGAGATGAAGTCAAAATATTATGGCCAAAGGTTGTGCTACGATGGCTGTCATAGACAAGACTGCCACAAACTGCAAGTTCTGCTTTAACAGAAGTGTTGATTTTCCTTAAATCTGTCTGGTTCCTTCTTTTAAATAAATGCATTTTATTGCAGATCAGTTTCAGCATTTTTATACTAATAACAAACTGATGCTGCTGAAACAGATACAAAAGTAAAATTTTACCAAACCCTCACATCCCTCATTTTAACACCAGCAGGTTATGTCCCTAAAACTGACGTTACTCTCGACTTTATAAAAAATCGGCCCTAAAATAATTACTGTAGGCCTAATATGACGTTATGTTGTGCCAGTCTATAATCTAGACTTATTTTTGTCCACAGTTTCTCCTTACTGTCATTTTTTGAAATATTATTTTACGAGTTAATTTGGTTTCCTTGAAGCACAGACACTCAACATCTTTCATTTTTTACTTTGACTGTTGACGCATCAAAAGTGTATTCACTCGCTCACTCGATCAGTCCTGTATGTGGTTTCTTTTCATCTCGTGTATTCGATACTCGTCTGTTGGCTTAGTGACGGCTTCCTGTTTACCTGCGACATTGTGCAGCTCTTTTGTAGAACCGTGCATTGTACCGTACTCTATTCTTTAAATAAATAAATAAATATAATTGATTTATATATCATTCTATATTCTATTCTATATTTTGTAATAAAAATACCCAGTCCAGTCTGATTGATTGTCATGCAGTTCTTGACCGACTCTTTAAAAACTCTTTTAAAACATTTTTTGACACCTGACCATGAACTTGTCGGACGTCTCATTTAAAAAACAAATGCTATTACAACAGAGTGACGTCTATGTGATCTTTTCAGCTAGAACAACAGGCGCTCATCTGAGAAGGCTTCTCACAAGACTTATTACTTAAAGTGTGTCTGTGGGAATTTGTACCCATTCAGTCAAAAAATGACAGCATTTATAGCTGGTCACTGATGTTGATTTTCTGGTTCATTCCAAAGCTGTTGATTGGGGCTGATGTCAGGATGCTGGAGTTTCTTTAAACTGAGCTTTTCTTTATGTTTTTATAGAGCTGCTTTGTGCACAAGGGCACAGTCATGCTGGAACAGGAAAGGGCCTTCCCTAAACTGTATCCCGATTGATTAATGATCTCAAAACATTAATTATTGAAATCTTGTGTACATAACATTTGGAAACATTTCTCAACCCTCTGTTTCTTTTCAGACATCGGAGTTTCCAGTGATCCTGTCCTTAGAGAACCACTGCAGCATGGACCAGCAAAAGCTAATGGCCCAACACATGACCTCTATTCTGGGCAGTGCCCTGCTCACCAAGCCTCTCGGGGAGCAAATGCCTGCCGTGTTACCCTCTCCACAGGTGAGTTACGATCACAGAATCTGAACTTTAACCCTTTCAATCTTTTTTCATGTTCAATGTTTTTAAGATCCGGAAGGAGAATATGCCAACCTCCATACAGACAGTAACTTAGAACAGGGATTGAACCTGGGTCTCTGAAGCTGTGCTGGCAGAACTAAATAGTTTTGTTTATTTTTTCAAGCCTGATCTGTTTTTGTCCTGATCTCTGCCACACTGAATGTTTATGAATTGGAATGCTGATTGCAAATGAAGCCTTCTCATCCAGCATCAGTGTTTGACCTCTCAAATGCTGTTTTGAATAAATGGAGGCAAATGACCACAGATTGAAATATGCAGGGAGGGTCAATGCCATAATAATGCTCCTAAGCAGGTGTCCACATACTTTTGGCTATATAGTGGAGGGAAGAACACTGGGGGTGTGGGAGGTTTCTGTGGTTTGCTGAAACAAAGTGTGTTTTTCGTTGCTGATTTGACTGCAGTATGTGAGGAATGTGCACAGCTTCTCTCCATTCCTGCTCCTGATACACATGCATGAGAGTATTTCAGTACACTGAATGGAGGGGGGGGGTAAAGGAGTGCTGTTTGGGTTGATGTAAGGGTGCAAAATGAGCACAGGGGTGTGATAGCAGGTGGAAGACGTAATCGTAGCCTTTTTTATTGTTTGCTCTACTCACCTCGGTCAAGGTGTGGCTCCAGGGCTCAGAATTACAGATCCGAGTGGGAGGATTTCTGAAAAACACACGTCTCAAATTCCACTGCTGACTGTCTAAATGTAGTACAACAGAAAGATGCAAATGTTTGGACACCCCTGTTCTAAATGATAAGTCAAACTTAGATCAGGATGTTTTCTGCTCATTTGTGTATGTTTTTTTCCCCTGGTGCCTGGTGCCATTTGTTTTAACTACCAGTCTGGCTTCGAACTCCGCGTTGATCCTTGTGTGTCCCTCAGGAACTGAAGGGCAAGATCCTGATCAAAGGCAAGTGCCTGAAGAACCTGGAGGACTTTTATTCAGACCAGGCAGCCAGAGAGGAGGAAGAGTCACTGACTGAAGAAGAGGATAGCCGCGATGATGATGAGGAGGGGAGCGCTCAAAACAATAAGGTATGCTTAACGTTATTAGAAACTGACATCGTCTTGTCTTGTCATGTACATCATGTCAGGGCTTTCCAGTATTGCCAGATTAATAATAAGAAAGGAAGGGATAGAGAAAGCAGCTAGCAGTCATGCTGAGAGGGTTTCAGGACTGACAAAGCAGCAGGAACAACAGTTACATTACATCATAAGCATTTAGACAAGTCTGGTGAAACATAGGTCTGTCAGTTGTTTTGCTTCTATGGTGTTCTTGAGATCTTACATGCAGCCCTTCAATCTCCAGTGAAATATGGTGGTGGGAGCATCGCTTTATGAGATAACTTTAGGAAAATTCAGGTACCATCAGGGGTCCATTGCAACTTTGGGGAATATACTGGGATTTGGACAACCCAAAGCTGTAATGGCCAGTTATGGCCTATCATGAAAGGCTTTTCCGACCACACTTAGTAAATCAGTGTTTATAGTGAGTTTATAGTGATTATCCTACTTTAGAATTGTTACTCATTTGTATTATTTGTTGTTTTCAGAAGTCGAAGAAGCTGAAAGCAGCCAAAGAGCTCTCAGACCTCGTCATCTACTGCAAAAGCGTTGCATTCCATGGATTTGATCATGCACGGGACAATCAGAGCTTTTACGAAATGTCCTCATTTAAAGAGGGGGACGCAGTGAACTTTTCAGAGAAGTTCGGTAAGAACAAGAAATAATTTCATATACAGCGCTCTGATTTTATTATCTGGAGCTAATCTAGGGTTTTTTGGGGTATTTTGTGCAGCAAATGAGTTCATTCACCATAATGCGGACAAGCTGAGCAGAATTTACCCATCAGGAGCAATGAGGACCAACTCCTCCAACTTTGACCCAGTACCTCTGTGGAATGCAGGTTGCCAGATTGGTAAGACTGACATCTAACATAAATAATCATTTAAAAAATCTTTAATGTTTTGTAATTATATTTGTAAAATTTAAATGTCATGTAACAAAACAGCTTATTAGATTCTGGAGGTCTCCATTCAGTAAGAGCATGGCGTAATGTTGGAGGTAGGGTTGCCAGGTGTTTAAGCTGTGCTATGGCAGGGTGAGGCATCAGACCACAAGTCGTCCCCTGTTTTTTCTTTTTGGAGCCGCTTAATCGAGCTGCATTGCTTTCTTTATTGCCAGATTTCCGCATTGCTGAAATGATTTTTCTCTTGCGCTTTATTCTAAATCTTGCCACAGCACAATGGCAACACCTGGCAACCATACTTTAAGCATTAAACTATCTCTTGAGGCTGAATAGTGGTAAATCCCTGTAGTCATGTGTAGTCAAAAGCTAGAAATAATGAAGCTGGTGGAGGAAACACCACTCTGCTCCACATCTTCTGCTTGTTAATGTGATGTGTACGATTTCTTTCCTCTCTAGTCGCTCTTAACTTCCAGACGCCGAGCACAGAGATGGATCTGTACCAAGGTCTTTTCAACCAGAACGGAATGAGTGGATACGTCCTGAAACCGGCCTTCCTCAGAGAGCACCAGACTGAATTCGATCCCATCACCCTCACCAAAGGATCATGGCTCAAACACGTTGAACTCCATGTGATGGTCAGCAGCACTTCTTTTTGTTAGACCATTTATTCATTTGTGTATCTATATTTTTAATAATCTATTTTTCAATAACAACCCTGATCATACCCTCGCACTGATTTTACCATCTTGTGTGTTTTTTGGTGATAGGTGATCTCAGCGCAGCAATTACCCAAAATAAGCGAGCAGAAGTTGTCCATCGTTGATCCTCTGGTGCGAGTGGAGATCCATGGTGTGCCGGCGGACACAGCCAAAGGAGAGACGCAGCACATTCAGAACAACGGTACAGTTGCATGTTTTCAGTATCATTTAGGACATGAATCTGTACAGAATTTGGCAAAAATTAATTGTCTGATTATAATTTTAGTAAATTAGATTCAAAATATGGGAGTTGTCTTTGTTTATAATAGATACAGATGCAGTAAAGCAGGTGTGGCCTCTATATTTATCAGTACTAATGAGGGTGTGGCCTCTCTACCTGTCAGTACTAATGAGGGTGTGGTACTAATGAGTTTATGATGTCATTTGTCCCCATCAGCAATGCATCATAATCATATATGCAATCATAAATTTAGCTTTTGACCTAGTTTCAAACTATGCTTAGTCAGAAGGGTGTACCGTGAACTTAAACTGACCTAATCCTGTTCCTTGAGGAGCTCCACTAATACAACTGGGATCAGTTTTTAAATTTGGTCTTAAAATAAAAAAATCTGCTTTTACATAAATATGATTCTTCAAACCGCTGAACTGACTGTAGGATCTGATATCTGTAGCTTGTTCTAATCAGAATGTCCAGCTTTGTTTACCTGATCTATTATTCAGACAAAAGCATGAATAAAAGATTCCCTTTCTTTAACAAAGGCTTCAATCCGATGTGGAACGAGAATTTCAAGTTTGACATTAACGTGCCTGAACTTGTGTTGGTTCGCTTTGTTGTGGAGGACTACGACGCCGTATCCAGCAATGACTTCATCGGCCAGTGCACGCTCCCCTTCGCCAGCCTACAGAACGGTCAGTCATCACCTACACCGTGCTTCACAGCATGCAGAAAAACCTTAACATGTCTGATACTGTACTGTTTCTTCAGCGCTATATCATCAATGGAAATTAAGTGTATTTATAACAGAAAAAGTAATTACTACATTTTTGTAATTTCATGCATTGTTGCATTTTAGAATACATCAGGATGCATTTTGTTATGCAAAGAAGGGCACTGCAGCAGTTGTATGACTCTAATTCTCAGTGTGTCATGGCAGGCAAATTAACCTAGTTTAGCAATAAAAGCACATTAATGACAGTTTGTTACACCTTCATTCTGAAAAACGTCTATTAAAAACCTTTTGGGAATGGATGTGGCTTAAACACCTGAATTTATTTGGTAAAAAATATGTGGACACTTATATTTATTAACTTGGGGGTTTTAGTCTCTGTCAGGTGTCAAATCAATTTAATAACAGAGATAACAAAGGTTATATGCTTACCATGTTGTGGCAACAGTTTTGGGAAGGCCCTTTCTGTTTTAGCATAACTGTAGTCCTGTGCACAGGGCAATCTTTATAAAGATGTGAGCTTAGTATAAAAGAACTCCGGAGGGTTGCTACTGAAGACATTTGGAATAAATGTATTAGAGCATCAGTTGTAACCTTACAAAAGCTCTTTACATAATAAGCACATGTTCCCATAGACACACTCTAAATTCTGTGACGCTCGTGATGTATTTTAATTTTACTGGATCATTAATGGCTTCACGTACAGCCACAAAAACAATCACATAATAGTCAGTAAGCACTTCTATTCATTAAACCTGTAGCTTTTACTGGGCTTTGAGAAAGAGAGATGTTTTGCACGCTGACCTGTTCGTTTATTCCTCTGCAGGATATCGACATGTACCCTTGTACAACCAAAGCGGGGACCTTCTCTCCTCATCTGGACTTTTTATTCACCTCATGGCTGTGGAAGCTGAATAACTGAGCCATCTTAATCAAGCCTCTTATTGTGTAGCAGCACTTTTTCACCCTCAATGTGCATTTCAGAAAGCTGAATACTGGACTGAAACAGCAAAGAAACACTGGGAGGGCATTTGAATTTAAATGATGTGATTTTAATATGTGAAGTACACTTTTTAGCAGTAGATACTGTAGGTCATTGAACTCATTTAACACATGAGCATTAGTAGATTTGCCAGGGTAGAATTTTGGTTTAGAAAGTAAAAGTACTTACCTGGATTTTTTTCCAGCTACGTGGCCTTGCCAATTTGCTTACGGCATGTAGTAAAATGATCTGGGTGGTAGAACACGCTGGCAGGACTTTTACTTCTTAAAGCTGGAATTAAACACTTGATTTAACACTAAACTAAAATGTAGCGTAGTACACTGAGTAACAGGGATGAGTTAATTTATTAGACTGAATTCTTTTATTTTAGATGTTTTAATGTTTTGCCTAGTAGATACTTGAATACGTTTCAATATTTTAATAGTTTGACTGATCTGTATGCTGAACGCATCACAAAACTAAATAAAAAGCCAGTGGCTGTCAAGACGACAAGCTGCTGCAGATAAAATCTCTCACTTGGCTGTAAAACCTTCCATCTTCTTTTGTGTCTGGTGCCAGTTTCTTCAGTAACATGTAAACAAATCTCTTGCCAACTGCTTGGCATGCAGGAAGCCCACAACTACTTGTCAACACAAAGCAGCTCCTAAAATACAGTTTGATCAAAAGATTCTCACCGTTGAATCATCGCCAGACGTTTCCTGTTGGAGGATCACCGTTAGGGAAGAAAACCATTCGATTGTTCTTAATAATACTTTTTGGGAAACTCTTCAAGAATCATCAAAGCAAATGTGAAGTTAAAGTAAAAGGGTACAAACGTTTGTAGGGTATTTGTTTGTGTGGAGTTTAATTATTTCTACATCTGGTCTCTGTGACTGAATAAGTCAAATTCACTTAAATTTACTCAAGTTCTATTATGTCTTTGTGCCCATATAAATAGGGCTAGTTTTGGTTTTAAAATAATTAGCGGGACTTTGTACCTGCAGTCTTTTAACAGCCAAATAAACTATTTAAATCCACCAGAGCCTGAAAATGAGGTTTAAATGGTCGCTAATTTTCATTCAATCTTTGATAACTGCTTTGTCTTCTAAAGATGAGCTAAACTGATGATAAAATTTCCTTAAGCAACTACATGCTTAAATAAATAAAATACAAGAAACAATTAAGAGGTTAATTATTCATAAACAGCAAAATAATCAAGTTACATTAGAGGTTTATATAGTCAGTGTTGTTGCAAGCTGCTCCCGATAGGGGTCGCCACAGCGGATTATTCGTCCTGAACATTTTCCTGTTACACAAACCACCTGCATGAACTCCCTCACTGCACCCATAAACCTCCTCTGATCCTCCTGCCTTTCGGCTCCGTCCTCATCCCTCCTCTGCACATGTCCAAACCCTCACAATCTGGCCTCCCTAATGTCCAGTCCATCATATCAGCCAGCTCTCTCTGTTTACCAGTCACAGTGCCCTCGTTCTAACCCTCACCTCCACATTCCTACCCTTCTGCCTCAGAACATTCCTTCATATTCTCTTTCTCGGCCCAACAGGAGAATAGATTCCACCAGAACCCTTCTGGTCAACAGTACCAGTGTCAGTCTAATGAAAAGAAAATGAGCTGATGGAAATAATAGCAATATTAGGCCTACTGTATGTAGAGTTAATAGACTCACTTATCTCTAAGCATAAATTTACTCTAGTTGCACGTATGTTTTTGAACAAGCAGACTTTAAGAAAGCATATTAAGAAACTCAAATACATGAATTGTTTTGCACAACAACGTGCATTCCTATAATTCAGTTGCAGGAATGATTAAAGTCTCGAGTCTGCCCTGATGTACCAGTGCATGAAAGTGTAAATTCTATAGGAATTCTGTAGGCCAGTGGTTTATTGCTCGCTCTAGTAGCATATTCTCACACATTACTGTAATAAAGCACATACACCAGAGTGATAAAGTAATAAACCTAAATCAATTTCATGCACTGACTGAGTAAGAGGAGCTTTAAAGTAAATAAACTGTTTAAGCTAATGAAAGTGATTTGAGGATTGTTTTAAAACAGCTGGATTTATTCACCTAGAACCCTAAAGATTATCTGCATCTCAGGTAACCACAGAAGTAGGAGTAGCTCTTTACTTCTCAAACTTTGTTTCTACTTTAAATGTAATTATAAATAAAAGTAAAGTGATCCTGCTGGAACCCGTGACTGCATGTGAGTGCAGGAAATGAACCTCCATCAGAAATCGACAGGTAAGGCTTGTACAAAGTTGAACAGGGACACCACCCACACCGTGACGCACCGTCATATGAAACTACACTCGATTCCGTCACGTGAGACCTCATCGTGTTCCAGTTTTCAGCAGATGGTAAATGAATAACAAAGCCGTATTAAATCCTGCAGCAGATTTGTTTGTTCTTGCCGTAGGGCCTCTTTTTAAATTGAAAAAGGATATAAAGAAAAGCTATTTATATAAATTGATATCACTATAAAAATAGAAATGTTAATGCAAAAAAACTAAACCTTCCATAACTTGTAACAGTGGAATTATTTTGCCATTTTTACAAAGATCTGCTTGTTTTCCCTCTTTCGGATACTTCCTCATTACGGGTCACCACAGCAGATCTGGTACGCGTAACAGACTTGGCATAGTTTTGCCCTTTCTAATGCAACCCTTCTATTTCTATCTGGGTTTGGGACTGGCACTGAGAGTGCACTGAAATGTGCAACTACTATCGGCTAGGCTGTTCCAGATAAAGGACATTAGCCAGTCAAGTCCATGCAGACACCCAACTGGTTGATAGAACTGGTGAGATATGAACCCTGGATCTGCAGATATCAGTGTACTACAGAGCTTTGCTTTAACATTTCATAAATAATACATTTCCCTACAATAAAACTGACATATGTAATTGGGTGTTGAAAATGCTTACTGAACAGACCAAGCATTCACAATCTAGAGGCGAGACGAAACACAGAGAGAACATGACAGCGAGCTAAAAGAGAAACAATTAACATCACATTTTTAATGAGTTCCTTTGTGAATGTTGAATCAAAAGTAGGAGTCAGTTTTTCATAAAAAGGTGCTTTAATATAATGTCAAAGTCTGAAAGAGAACTTGCAACAAACCATCGATCATATACTGCAAACGTGGCACAGCACAACCCCTCGTCACTGGTTTCAAGCTGCAGTGACTACATGGCTTTCCAAAAATAATAAACAGATCCAAAAAATTAAAAGACAAAACCCCAAGTGCATGTAATGCTTTGTGATTATACATGTAATGACACCATTACTAGGTAGTGCCTTTAAGTAAAAGTGAAAGAACAAAATAAAATCAAGCTGGGAGAACAAAAACTAAACAACCTCGACCGACAGAGAGCGGTCCACCTCGGGCGGACGGGTTCATCGACGAGACGGAAGGAAGAAGAAAAAAAAAATCAGTGAAAAGCACCTTAAACTTAACAGAAGCAGCACGAGGAGCCGATCAGAGCAGAAACGGGAAGAGCGAGCAGCAGAAAAATAAAGGTGTTTAAACATTTCAAACCAAATACTGACGGGATAGCTTAACGAAAGGACGAAACACTCTCTCGAGCGGCTGCGGAGACGAAGCCTTGAACAGAGGTAGTGCAAAGGGATCGAATCGAAAACAATCAAAAGGAAAACCAAGACTGACAGGACGTAGTGTCGTTCATAGATTCATAGAGAGAAATTCGATCAGAGCTTATTGCGAGCCTGGCTGTGACGAGCCAGCGCTCCTGTCTTAGGCACCGTGGTGAGAGAGGCTCCACGCTGCAGCGCTGCCACACAGCACCCAGAGCCCAAAAGCACCTCTCGGAACCGTCTGGATCGACCCTCGTCTCACCAAAGACGAGCACGTGCTAAGGTGAGGGTTTGGGTGTCTGCGCGCTCATGACGCAGACTTCTGGACTCGATCAGGTGTGTGAGGTAAGGGAGTCGGCTGTGTAGTAGCAGCGGCAGGGTGCAGCTCAAAACAAGTCCAAACACCAAACCGAAAAGGTTCTTTACTAATAAAATATGCAGGACAACATTTTTAAAAAAAGAAAAAAAAAAGAATAAAAGACACCAGGCATGTGTCAATAATCTGTCGTAAAGCAATCTGACATGCAAACGATGTGTTTTGGAAGACGCCACCCGGGTTAGATGGCATTTGTGCTCTAAATGAATGAAGCCCTATTAGGAAAGCAGCTTACAAACATCAGTCTGATCAATTTAATGAATTAAAAACATTTAGAGCCCTAAAAAGAACTGCAGATACAGTATTATTGTATTGTGAATCGATATTATCAGCACACGCCTGACGGACACATTCGCAACCGCGCATCCCAGGGGTCAGGATCACGTCCAGCTAAATTAAAAGGACGGCGGTGGCGCCAATGTCGCGCCGTCCGAATCTTTATAGTCGCGCTAAAATCTTTAACGTCTACCAACTAAAACTCTCGTCTATCTGAACTAACTGATCGCTGGGCGGGTTCTGAAATGGTCAGACGAACTAATAACCCAGTATATCCCCACACGCTGCTTGGCTTCAGCAAGTGAACAGATTTAAAAGGAGCCGAACAACGAAGCAATGTGCGCTCTCAGATTGTCGCTCGTCTTAAAAACCCAAACAAGACGCAGAAGTTTAAACCCCTTAAATGCAAACGCGAGCCTTTGCTCTTACGAGACAAGCATACACACGTCTATGAAGCCTGAACGCTAAGGAACATGTCTACGATGGCACAAAAAAGTGAAAGCAAAAGGAAACAGGAACACTGATGGAGACATTTACCCCATAATGCTAAAAATAAAATAAAAATACCATCTGGTATCTTACAGTGCCCTTACAAAACCTGCCTCTGTTTGTGTGTAAGAGTAGAATTGTGGAAAAGATTTGTCTGGAAATATTCTGCATACAAAAACGATGTCGACCCCCCCAAACCCTAAAAATGACATTCAAAAAAGGCACTTGGTTGGGTACGTAAAGAAAAATCCCCACACAGTCCTTTATCGCCTGCTTAGCAACAACCCAAAGATCTGCTTTTGCATTCTCTTGTGTTAGGAGGGGGTAAAACAGGGGGTTTTTGGTTTCTCGTGAAGCACTTTAGAGAAGAGCCGGACGTGGGTCAGTCTCAGAGCAGTAAAGGTCTGTCCGTATGGAGCGTCGTCACTGTGAGGGTCTCCCTAGCTGGTTGCAGACGGAAGGTCTGCAGTTCCTGTGTAGTGAGCAGTGTAGGCTGCTGGGAAAGTGAGGTCTGGGGGAGCAGGAGTACCCTCCGTCCTCCGACCTCTATGCTGTGCCTGCTTATAGAAACGCGGTGCGCCTTGCTACCTGCCCCTGAGGTTTTGCAAAACGCAGTAGACGTCCTCTTCCTTGCTCAGTCCTTCGAAGAACGGAAGCAGATCCAGCAGCTCTGTGTCGGCCATGTCGTCAAACCATGACTGCACTGGAACCTGTAAAGAAATCGTCATAATTTAACCCAGGTAACAGATTTGAAGCTTGTTTTTTTTTTCTTTAAAATGAATGAGCCTTTATTGACACCCAATGTTTTCCGTAGCGACGGGGACTCACAGCGTTCTCAGGGTGGAAGATGTAGGAAGCTGGTGAGTTGTCCACTATTATGACGTTGTGCAGCTCTCTGCCAAGCCGGCTCAGGTCTTTGACATAATTTCCTCTATGGAAAACACAGGATTCCCGGAAAAGGCGCGCCTGGAATACTCCCCACTGGTCCAGCAGGTTAGCCACGGGATCGGCATACTGCAACACAGAGATCAGAGGTCAGAAATTAGGCTCTGTCCGATAAAATGTTTAGTACTGTAAATAAAGTTGTCATATTTCTAACTGCTACACAGAAAGAAGAAAAGAGCAACAGCCTTGGTGTTATCTGTTTTTTATATAAATTAAAAACAAAAAAAAAACACAAAACATGCAAATCTTCTCCAAGGGTTTCAGCCTCACCTTTAGACTTACCTGCTTAATTCAAATGGGCAAAAATGCAGTCAAATGAGAGCTTCAGATTAGAAAAACCTGCTATTAAGCATTCAGCCCTTCAGGTTCTTAGCTTTAACACTAAAAAACAAACAAAGCAACCAGGACACACACTCATCTAGACTAAGCAGCCTTGACTCCTAACCGCTACTGTGCCATGTTCAACTACTGGGACAAAAAAAAAGACAGAGTCAGACATCAAGCAAAAAAGGAAACTTCACAATACGCCTGCGTAGCATCCGGACAGAAAATGAAAATCACAAGCTAGGCCCTGTGGGCTAACGCTACCGAAGCGTGTGGCACATATTCTGTAGGAGTCGTGGAGGCTGTAGGGACACTTACCCATGCATTAGCCGCTAAAACACAGGCTGACCACACAGAAATAGAAAAAGGAGGGGCAGATATTAGGAGGAAAGCAGGAAGAGAGATGCTGTAGTCAAACGTCACATCAACAAGCCCTGTCATATCATGAGAAATGCATCAGTCGCACTGGCTGGATCAAATAATAGTGTAATGGTTAATGGTTTGTGGAAAATATTAATAATCTGGTGTTAGTTAGTTGCTCCTTAGAAGTAAACAGACCTACAAACAGAATAGAATAGAACTGAATGCCTTTATTGGTCATATGTGAATATACTGGTGTATGATACAATGAAATGCTTTTTCCACATATCTCAGTTCATTTGAATGCTGGGATCAGAGCATGTGAAGCTAAGAGCCAAGGGTTAAGGGCTTTGCTCAGGGGCCCAACAGTGGCTGCATGGCAGAACCAGGATTTGAATCTGTATCTAACCCGTTATTTCCTGTATTAGTAAGTTTACAGCCGCTCAAATGTTCTTTTTTTTTTTTTTTACCCCTTTTAGCGCATCCAATTGTTCAATTAGCATCGTGCTTCCTCTCTGTCTATGCCGAACCCTGCCCTGACGGAGGTGATTGAAGCTAACCCGTATCCCCTCCGAAACACGAGCAGCAACCAGATGCATCTTTGCCACCCACACATTGACGAGTTTGGCGCCACCTAGCGTTGCATGCGGAGAGACACACCCTAAGGGCACCCTCTCCCATCTCTGTGTAAGCGCCTCCAATCAGCCGGCAGAGAACGCGATCGCATTCTGACAGAGAGAGACCCACATCCGGTTCTTTGTCCCACCCCCCACATGAGCGACCGGCCAATCGTTGCTCATATAGCCACTCGGCTTCGAACCGGTAAAGCAAGGCTGGATTCGATACCACGCTTCTCAGAATCCAGCCCTGGTTGCAGCGCGTTTCTTTTTACCGCTGCGCCACCTGAGCGGCATGTTCTTGTTTTTTGCAATTAATTTAGGCTCTAAAAATTAGTCTGAAGTTTGAAAAAGCTTTTTCTATATTATACCAATGAGCCAAAACATTAGGACTACCCTCTTAACACTGTCAAAACAGCCCTGACTGTTAATTCACTGGCCTGACAGTTCATGACTGTTTGAATGGATTAGGATGCTTCATGAGAAAATGTAAACATCGCTTTTTGTTTCATGACTTAAAATGATGTACTCTGGTAAACATCTAAAAACAGAATCTAAACTGCATAGTAAATAATTCACATAATAAAAAATCCAATGACTTTAAAACAGCAAAGTAAACAGCTCCCCCAGTGGCTGCATGTCCTGTCTGTCTTTACATTAAGCAAAAGGGGTTCAGGGTTTGTTTTAAAACGCTTTAAAAGAAGCAAACTTCACCCATCACACGTCTCGGTAAAACATTTACTGTACATTTCATTAGTATTAGAGGTTGTAAGATGGTCAAACCTTGGCAAGGCTGGCTGTGAAAAGCACACACTCGAACAGCTCTCCCATCTTCTGCAAGAACTCGTCCACGTGCGGTCTCTTCAGTACGTACACCTGAAAGCCAGACATTCAGAAACGCACTTTATCACTCTATCACAAATTTAATCAATCTATTAAGAATCCAGATGCTTGCCTGAGACCAACAGCTACTTAAATATTCACACACGACTAATCGAGACGAGTCTCCGCGCTGTAGAGGCTGAGCTGCCACCCAGTGCAAGTAATCGTGAATAGGCCAACCAGAACAGACACAGCCTATCCTGGATTACTTGAACAAGGTAACAGTCGTCATTTAGTCAACACAGACTGATAAAGAGCAGCTCTCATAACTGGGATATTATTTCAGAGTATAAAAACTGGTGGTATTTCAATAAAGCTTATATAACTTATATATTAAATATAACCTATATTTTAAAATACCTTTTCCCCCATGTGTGTTACGTTACCTGATGCACAACGCCGTCAATCTCCACTGGGACAATAAAATCAGCATTGCTTATGGGCTATATGGAAAAAAAATAAAAAAACAAAACACTGATTAATGTTACTGATTTAACTAAACAAGATTTATTGTGTTATTTCTTTGTGGAATTCTAAACAATTTCCAGCATTATAAAGCAAGAATGAGCAAAAAAGCATGTATACGCATTTGCGTATGTTGCAGTATCGTTCTCATTCTACGTAAAATAGTTTTAAAACACAGCAGTCACATTATTACCAGTTTATTTTATGACTATTTGTATCCCCGCTGATGTCCGAGTAGTGGCTGTTGTTGGTTCTTGGTAATCAACAGTTTAAAATACTTCACCTCTTGATAATAAACCATGATTATGAATCTGATTCAAAGGCACTAATCCTATAAATCATGTTCCTTTACAGCAGACTATGCAGCCCTCCTAGACAAAACACTTTCCCCACTTAGAAAACAACTAATCCAAAGAATCTGAAAGTCATACCTAAAATAAACAGCAGGGGGCGTCTGCGACCCTCACAAATCACAACAACAACAACACAGCAGCTTTAATAGACCGACTGAGCAGCTTCAATAACTTGAGATTTCTGCATGCCAAGGGATTTCCCAGACAAATAGATCATTAGCAGCAAAATTCAAGCCCGTACATGCCATTCCATTTGCCTCTTGGAGAGTTTCTTTTCAAAGTATCTGCTGGGTTAAGGAATCTGCGGTCTTAATACACCCGTGAATAAATACTACATCAGCCTGTCATTTTTAAACAGGATTACGTTGGAGACTTGGCTCGATTTGCTTAGATTAAATCCGTCTGGGGTTTTAATCCTCCTAGGGTCAGTGATTTATTCAATAGTTTTTCTGACCTCTCCTGCACAGTAACAAAGATTTCTGAGTTACATGTTTAACTAAAGTTTGGACAAGGCTACCAATCAGAACATTGTGGGCTCAAATACTGGCTCTGCCACTGCCATCATACTACTGCTGGGCCCTTGAGCGAGGCCCTTAACACTCTCAGCTACAGGGGTTCCGTACAACGACCGACCTATTCAAACAAGCTGAGATACGTGGAAAAAAGTCATTGCACTGTACACTTATATCTGACAAATAAAAGCATTCTGCTACAGATTATCATCAGATAACCTTAGCACCATTCAGAAGTTATCAGTCATAAGTATGTGCACACCTATCTTATTCCCTAGTACAGGCGTTTCAGCCACACCCACAACTAACAGCTGTAGTGAGATCTGGAATCAGTGCCAGATCATGACTGAACGTACCTTAAACGAACTGTGCACCAGGGTCTCGTCCAGGTCGATCACCACACACTTCTTGCCGTAGTCGTTGATGTTAACCTCAGGTAGCAGGTATTTCTCTGGGGGCTGTAGGGGAGAAAGTAGGAGGAAGAGTGAGCTGGAAATAGAGATTACATTGAGGAGGCTGATACACTATATGGCCAAAAGTATTTGGACAGCTGACCATGTGCTTGCTGGATGTCCCATTTTAAAAACTAATGATATTATTTATTTGTTAGGATTTTAACAGCATGTTTTACACATTTTGGTTACATTCATGACATGATCGGTTTATGTCTTTAATGTCAAACAGAGTCATGGACAATTTTCTACCTCCAATTAACCTCATTTGCATGTCTTTAAACTGTGGAAGAAAACCGGGGCTCCAGAAGGAAACCCACACAGACATGAGGAGAACATGCAATTGAACCCAGGACCTTCTTGCTGTGAGGCAACAGTGCTACCCACCGAGCCACCGTGCGAGCCAGACGGCTTCTCGCGATTTTGAAGTGCGTCTGTGGGAATTTATGCCCGTTCTGTCGAAAAGCATGCGTATGAGTGGGTACTGATGATGGTCCAGTTCATACAAGAGCTGCTGAGTGGGGCTGAGGGTCAGGGCTCTGTGCAGGCCACTGGAGTCTTCAAACCAAGCTTTCCTTCATGTCTTCATTAATCTTGATTTGTGCACGGGGAACAGTCATGCTGGAACAGGAACGGGCCTTCCCTAAACTATTGTCAGAAGCATATAGTTTTAATTTGTATAATTGATTTTTTTACACACATATCCAAAAATTAAAAGGGGTGTCCTAATACTTTTGTCCATACAGTGTCTCTTACTGCAAGAAGTGAGTCGCAGCAGCTTAAGGTGGTTGTTAAAATGCTGAAAGGAATGCACTCGGCCGGCAGCATTTCAGCGGCACACCACAGATTCCTGGAGAGGGTTAAGAAGGAAAAGATTCTGCGCCCACGCACACTCATTATTTGACGGTGGGTCAAAAAGACACCCACTGGCTGCCTGAACAACCGTGAGTCTTTTTACCATAGTGATCTACACGTTACTCTTTTTTAAAAGGATCCAATAAGCATCAAGCACAAGCACAAAGTTCTGTCCTGCCGATTGAGGTCAAATCCCACAATCTTAACTTCGGCTTGGACAGAATCCTGGAATCCAAGCGTACATGCTGGTGATAAGCACAGCAAACACAAACGTCCTGTGCACACTGCAGCATGTTAAAAAAAATAAACTGCTCTGCTGTTTCATCCTGTTGATTATTACCCTGCGCTCACACAGACGACCGGTTGTTTACGAGCAAATACTGTGCAGGCTGAGAAACAAAACCTATGACTCTTAAATACAAAGTGCAGTCTGCATGACTGATATTCAGTCTGATTAAACGTTGCAAACAAAAATCTCACATAAGCGATCTTAGATGGTAAGTCAAGGCTGGTGGACTTAAATATAGCAGTCTTTTCTTTTGTAATGCAGTGATATACACTAACAGTGTTATAATAGTGCTTTGTGACCATTCATATGCAATCTGGGGACAGAAACCATAAAAACAACAAAGACGATGGGACAAAAGTAGCCTGTACGGCTGAATATTAGGTCTGAACACTCTGCTTTGTAGTTACTTCTTGGTTATTTCCCGACTGCAGTAGGCAGTTGTGTGATGGATTGCAGGACCCAGTAAAAAAAAGCTTCAGTTTCACTTTCCTCATCAATACCGTGGTACTCGATCGGTACTCGACCAGCTTATTTAATTGTCTGCAGCTCATTAAATCTGCCTCTCAAGATAAACCTGATTCTTCCTGTCTGGTTCATTCTGAGGTTCCACGTTGACTGCTTAGTCAGAATTGTCATTCGCTTAGTCAAAACACTTCAGACTGACAAGATAATACAGTGGACCCTTGACTTACGAATGTAATTGGTTACGAAGAGCGAAGTCAAAATGTTCGTTAGTTAAACCTATTTTTCCCATAAGAAATAATGTAAACAGAATTAATCCGAGCCAGACCTCCTAAACCCCACCTTACCTAACCTCTCTAATGTCTTAAATGCTCTTTTTTGTTATAAATGCAAGTATATTTGCCCCTAAATCTTAAATTATTATTATTATTTCCTTTGTTGTATTTTGTAGGTGTAATTTCACGAAAAAATAACTTCCTTCTTCTCTGTCTGATGCACAGTGACAGCTACTGGCAGGAGTAATAATACAACAACAACAAAAACTTTCTCTGCACCTTCTCTGGGGACATTTTAATATTGAATTTTACAAAATATAAAGAAAACACCGAAAAAACACCATCCACTGTCCGAATGTTCGCTCACTGTGTGTGTGTGTGTGTATATATATAGATAGATAGATAGATAGATAGATAGATAGATAGATAGATAGGTAGATAGATAGATAGATAGATAGATAGGTAGATAGATAGATAGATAGATAGATAGATAGATAGATAGATAGATAGATAGATAGATAGACGCTCGGAGTCAACTTGTTCGTGACGTCACGTGTTTCACGAATTTCGGTTCATAATCCGAAATTTGTTCATACGTTAAGTTGAAAAAGATCGTTCGTAACCCAAAATGTTCGTATGGTAAACCGTTCGTAACCCAAGGGTAAACTGTACAAGACTTCACACATTAGTACTGCAAAGGTCACAAAGCCATAAAGATACAAGACAACTGAATGATCTAATACTGAGATGAGGATTCAAACAACTGTGCTCATCCCTAATTATTATGTCAGTAACAAAACCTGTACCGAGTCCACACGCCAAACACACACAAAAGCAAAACGCCGTTCCAGCTGCGTAACCCGTCATCATCCTGCAAGCCTGTGGTATGCAAAAGCATAAAAGCTGTGAAAAAAAAAGAGCTCACGCCTGTCCTGTGTTTCTAAAAAGCCTCAAATGACAAGGCTTTGTCAGAAACATTCCAGTCAGCGCACCAAACATGGGAACGTAACAGCACGTGCATCCAAAATAAACAGGAAGAGAATGGTGAGAAGGCCTCAAGACCAGATCCTGCTCAGAAACGGTGCTTGCGAAGCGGCTCTGCTCAGTCGCCATGCAAAAAAAATAAGTTAATATAAAAAAAAAAATAAAAAATAAAAAAAACACACTCATACAAGCTGGAGGAACAGAAAGGGGTAATACATACACCGGGCACAGGGATGATCTCAGCCTGCTCACACTGGGCCACCATACCAGAAAGGATGAAGACAGAGAGAAGACAAAAGGACAGGGTGAGGTGATAACAATGACTGACAATGAATAACAGTGTTACATCACACTGAGGGAAAACCTGAACACACAAAGTAAATGAAAACAGGACTACGTGATAAAGTTCAGCCCGGAAAAGCCCTGGGACTAAAGATTGGGGTGTTTCCAGCTTCTCGCATAAAGTCTATATGTCGATCTAATACAGTTCAGATGTCGGCAAACTCAAAGCCACTTCTAAGCAAGCTTAATTGCCCGAACCACTCACAGAGTTGACACAGCCTCTGTTAGGCAAATCCTGTCCCACTTTCTGACAGTTCGGGGGAAAAAAACAATCCAACAACTTGAGGGCAACTGACTCGTGATGAAACAGGTTGTGTCGGTTCCTCTTACCTTCGGCGGTGCTCCGTTCTCCTCGACCGGTGGAGGAAGAGGGCTGCTGGTGTTGTTGTTGGTGCTGGCGGGAGGATCAGCATCATAGCTCCGCAGGCAGCAGAGAAATGAGCTGAACAGACTACGGCGACTCTTCTTCTTCTGGCTGCTGTTGGACAGAGAGACTGACCCAAGAAAACAGAACACGACTGTTAAATTGACACTCCAAAGTGGCAGCATGAATATCAGAATCAGAATCTTTATTGTTCGCCAAGTACCAGATGTACAAGGAATTTCTCTGGGTGCAGGTGTCAACACACATACATACAATAATAAAATAGAAATAATACAAAAGGAATACTATATATAAGCATAGAATAAAATAAAAAATGTGTTAAGTGACATATAATACCAAAAGTGACATAATTTTTGTAGTTGTGCAATGTTTTATGGTGCGATCTGCGTGAAGGTATAGTCTTTGAAAGAAACCAGTAAGTGTAGTTATAGCATCCCTACAGTTTACAGGCTAGCAGCACTGTGCTGTGAATAAGTGTAGGTATGAATGCTACAACATTCAGTTTATTCACACTAATGTATGATTCTACATACTTGCAGCACCTTGCAGTCATGTGTAGGTTATTTAAGACTAGTTAAAAGAACAACAGAGACACTAACTAAAATCAGTGTTTTTCTTCTCTACATGCATTATTTTAATTCAAGTGAAAGTCACAACTTCAGCATAAAAACTCTGAATAAAATAAATGAATGCTTTCACGTTTTTAAACGTCCTGCTACAGCGATACATTAGTGCGCTTTACTTTTCTGGGTGCACCACGAACGAGCTGAAAGCAAATGTACACTGCAGTGGGTTGGGATGCCATCGAAGCCACTCGCAGCTCTCTCCCTCACTAATAATAATCTCTCGCATACCAGAGCCACAGCGAGTGGCTCCAAACGCCGCCACTGAGGTCACCAGCAAGAGAATGCCCTTTTAAAAATAGAGACGCTAGAGGGGTCGAAAAAAGAAAAAGAAAATGAAATGAGAGCCCGACCCCACCCAGTCCGAGCTGGGCCTGCTGCTCCATTTTAGGGGCATGTTGGTACTTTTTTTTTGCCTGGAGCTGGAACAGCTTGTGTGGTGGCACTCAGAATGAGAGAAGGGAACAGAGTAAAAGTGGGCGTAGAGAAAAAAAAAAGAGAAGGATTGTGTCGCTAAAGGAGGGAACAGATGTACCTAGGAGCCAATAGAAAGAACCGATTCGTCTCCTGCCCCTTTGGTCAGAGTTCTTCAGACCAAAACATCACTTTTCAGAGCAAAATGTTTACGAATGCTGGTGGACACTGGATACAGATTTCATAAAAATCATAGACTACCAAAAAACTGTACCGATAATAAACAGCAATCAGAAAATCCCTGCTGCACATTTGATTAAACAAAATAGTTTTAAGTTCTTTATCATGAACATTAAATATACCACTAAAACTAAAATGCAGCACATAACCTCCGTCTCACTGAGCAAATGTTTAAACAAAAGTTAAAGCAACAGTTCTGTTAACAATGTTTTTCAAACTTTGACAGAACTTCATCCTGTGGACGTGAGATTGACTTAAATACAGACACATGCTAGGCCGCTTCCGATTCGCCCGATAAGGAACCCTAGAGAACAGCTGCCTTGATGTCCTTTTGAATGGAACAGCCTTAACCCCAGGAACACGAGCACCAGCCAAAATGCCACTTTCAACGAGAGCCTCCGAACAAACGTGGCCAGTGTTGATGATTTCACATGTTTTAATAGTGTGTTTCTTGAAAAACCTATTCATGGCCTGAAGTCGTCTTATTTAAAGAGACATATAAGTGTAGGATCATGATTACAGCAGGAGTCAGAGCTCTCCGCTCGGTGTCTAAATAAAAAAGCAGCTGTTAACAGGGTCAGAGGTGAAAGCCTTAAAGTTCTTGTTGCTCAAATTGTCACCAAAAACTAAACTCTGATGCAACTGAGGCATAACAACAACAAAAAAACATCGATTACTTTTCTCAAAGGGTAGCTGAGCATACACATCCAGTTTTGTGTAAGGTGCAGACACACAGACCTCACATGAAATTATACTTCAGCATAAAACAAACACTAGTACACAAGGTTTTTAACCGGCAAACTAGAGATGTTGATAATTAAGTAATAAACCGATTATCGACAGATCAGTCATTTTCCGCTTAATACGATCAGTTTAAAATGACATTTAACAGTGTTAGGATGGTGCAACGGTCTAGCACACTAGTACAGTTAAAATCTCAGGCGTCCACATGAACGTAACTGGCCATGTTTGAGGAAGGAAAGGTCAGATGGGGGTGCAAGTGGCGGTGGAGACTAGTGTGGCTCTCCAAACATACCCAAAACTGGCAGGTGATAAGAAGTGGCCGCAGATTTGACACGTTTCGGAGGGGGCATATGGTGATTTGTTAATTCTCTTAATTCTCCTTCCTTTATTTAGCTGACAAAAGTAGAAAGAAATGATTTGAACTGGCCAACTCCACTGTATTGTGTAAATATAAACCGACTGAGTCTGATGCCTGAAACAAACTCAAGAAAAGTTGAAACGGGGCAAAATAACAGTGAAGTTTCTTGAATATTCAAGTCACCACATTCTGAAACGTTCCACAATGAGGTGAACTGGTAACACAGGAGGTATCATGATTGGGATTAAAAGAAGGATCCACCAAAGACAGTATTTAAAGCAAACCAAATATGGGTCAAAGCTCAGGAGGAAAATATTAGCACAGTTCTACTTTGCATTTCTTCCAGCTTCAATACAAATGCTGTTATAATACTTTACAACTACTAACAGCTGGGTATTTTAAATCCTGAACCTTTTATCTCTACATTTAAAGTTTAAAGGGCACTAAATTTAAACATTTAAAGGGCAGTGATAGCTCAGTGGTTAAGGTACTGGACTAGTAATCAAAAGGTTGCCGGTTCAAACCCCACCACCGCCAAGTTGCCACTGTTGGGTCCCTAAGCAAGGCCCTTAACCCTCAATTGCTCAAAATTGTGTTCAGTCAGACCTGTAAGTCGCTTTGGATAAAAGCGTCTGCTAAATGCTGAAAATGTAAATGTAAAGTTATGGCAAGGAACAGGATTGTAACTAATCAAGTTATTTAGGCAGTGAGGTTTTTAAACCTAAAAAATATATATATAAAAGATTTTGTAATGGTGAAATAATTAAGTCGATCAGTGCACAAACATGATACACATAAATTACATTCTTACTAGTTTGCAGTTTTAGATATTTCTCAGTGTTTGCCATGTTGGCACATAACATTTCACATTCATTCTGGTTTAAAAAGCCTTTCTTAACACTTTTATATCAGATCACAGATCCAGTATGAGAAGTTCTAAATCTTAACCTGTTGCAGAAACTGTGAATGTCACTTACGCATGAGAACTACTGTATATCTGTATTGTTATACTGTAGTGTGGGTATCGGAACTCCCATTACACGCACTATACTTTATTAGTAGCAAGTATTGGAATGATTTGGCTCACTATGATTAATGTAGAAGTAATTTTACACCGTATTAAATATAAACTGCAAAGCAGCTCCGGTGCGGTGAGAAATCCGACTCTTCCAGCGGGCTGCATTAGCGCGCGCGCGTCCGCTAGCATTGCAGCTGTTAGCTTAGCATAGCCTAGCTTCGAAAAACACAAACACGGTACATTTACAAACTTAACAAAAAAAATACATCTCTTACCTTTTTCGGGATTTGACGATAATATCTCCTCCTCCTTTGGATTAGTAACTTGCGTTATAATGGACGTGTTGTCCATGGAAACGGGAGCTTAGTCCGTGTTTCCTCGGCGGAGCTAACCAGCGTTATTCTAACTACAAGTGCGCAGACTAGCTACAGCTAAACCGGACTGGCTAAGCAAGTCCTGATTAGATTTTATAACATGTAATAAAACATTTCTGGGCTGAACTAACCTCGTTGGCACCGAATAAGTTCTCACGAACTGGGTTTAGCTGCGAATATGTGCTGCACTGATCTAGCAAGCTAGGCGACGTTTTGGAGTGCAGGTAGGCTGAGTGAATATCGGCTCCTCATTCGGCTCTGTGGACTGACGCTTTATATATAAGTGTGAATATTTATATGTGCGAGTCTGGTCCAAAATAAAGCAGAATCCGGAAATCAAGTCAAAAAACAAATATAAGATCAGATTATTGTCCAAATCCCGTCTTGCAGCCTCCGTGTTTTGGCAATTTTCTGTCCAATATGGTGGCGGCGAGTGTTTAAAATTCAGAACATACATTTGAGGCTCCCTTGCAGGAGGTGGCAGTTTCCAGGAACCCCCTCCCCTCCATTTAAAAATAAAAGCATCCAGAGTCCTTCAGGACTTTTACGACGCTTAGATGCTGCAACCCAAACCCCAAACCTAATCTTTAACTGACAGACAACACAAAAGAAAATAGTTTTTCGATCTGTTATGAGTCCTTACACTTAAGAGTGCTGCACATGCACCCTAAAACACACCATCACAACTTTGACTTGTTGTGTAACTTGATTAAAGTGTGTTGGCTCTGTTAGTGGAACAATGTAGATTTGTTTGTTTGTTTATTAGGATTTTAACGTCATGTTTTACACTTTGGTTACATTCATGACAGGAACGGTAGTTACTCATCATACAAGATTCATCAGGTCACAAGGTTATATCGAACACAGTCATGGACAATTTAGTGTCTCCAATTTACCTCACTTGCACGTCTTTGGACTGTGGGAGGAAACCGGAGCACCCGGAGGAAACCCACACGGACACAGGGAGAACATGCAAACTCTACACAGAAAGAACCCGGACTGCCCCACCTGGGGATCGAACCCAGGACCTTCTTGCTGTGAGGTGACAGTGACTGACCCAAGACTGCCATTCTCATACATGTTCCTTACTAGTATATATAAACTTTTGACCTTATTTGTATCTTGACTTATCTATATTATGTGCCAACTAATAATACCAACTAAAATCTGATTGCCAACGACAGCCATGTTTTTAAAACAAAAAAAGCCACTTCTGTAGAGATTCAGCAAACAAAATCTCAGCTCGTTTGAGTAGGAGTTACTGAGACAGATATTCTAATGTTATAGCGCCCCCTATTGACAGTTTTATTACATGACTTGGTAGAGCTCCTCGGAATCATCCTAACCATATATCACTTAAATCCAATAAAGTAGTCATGACTAAAAATCGTTTATATATGATTGAACTAAATACCGTAAAATGGGTATAAAAAATCAGCTCCTAATTCACAGAATAAAAATAATATATTCTTGATAAAGACATTGCCATGGAACATTAAATCAATTAGACTATACCATTATGTTTTTATCAGGGAGATGCAAAAATAAATATTTATTAAATTAATTGCATCTATTATATTTACAATTACAAGAAAGCATTAGGGCTTGTCTGTGCTTAAGTGTCTGAAAATTGACTATTCTCGCTCAATTACAAACTAAGAAGTTTAGACTCAACATTTGATAGTAAAAAAGGACAGACACACTGCTGTATTACTTTTTCTATAGGTGGATGATGGTTTTTAAACATTGGGATCTGTAAGCACAATATGTAAGCTGTGAAACAACTTCCAAAATCTTTGTTAGTGTGTATTAGGAATTATTTAATAGATACCATGTAAATTACACTTACTAACACAAGGAATACAAACCACTGGGGGATTAAGCATTAATTAAGACTTTATTACAAACTAAATCCTACTATGCGCATGTGCAACACTAGTAGCCCGGTTCCATAGTAGGCCTACTGCGCATGAGCAATAGTGGTGCAGTAGCTCCATGCAAATCAGCTGAGGAACCGTGGACAGGTTAGACACAGGGCAAATGTTATTTGAGTGCTACACACACTACACACTACTAAAATACAGTGCATATTACAAATCACACTAGTATACATACAATACTACATATTACATGTATGTCCAAGTCTAGGTTATGACACCCTAATAAGAATCTTCAATAAGCATAGACTGACCAATACCAATCACATCAATGGTAAACCCAAAAATAAACCCTAAACTGATAAACAAACAGGTACTTATGCAATGTATTCTTTAATGTATATGTATGTTTGTGTTTACAGCATCATTTGCACTGGCGCCGCCGAGGGTCAGGCAAGGGTTCCAGGATCAACGTCAACTCAAACCTGCACTGAGGAGTTCTCCAGCCAGAGCAAAACTTACATTAAAAATAATTCAATAAACAATTTGTTTGAAATTAGTTTGAGTTCTTACTGTGTTTCTGTTAGTAACTAGTATTACTTGTCTTTTAAATATGCTTTAATTTAAGACAAACGTTCATTGACTGGGCACAAGGCAGGGATACCCTGGACAGGGCGCCAATCCATCACAGAGCTTCTGCTCCCCCCCAGCCAGTAAATATCTGGGATTGAATTTCAGCAAGTGCCATAGATCTCTTTGCATCACCAAATTAATAATTTATTTAACTTATGGAGAAACATAAATTTGCTATTTTCTTTGGCAAAGTATGTGTTCCAAAAAGAACAGTTGCAGAAATAATTAAAATATGTAAACATTTGACTTTTGCTGAACAATCTACTCATTCTACTCTTAAACATACACAAAAACCTGGGTGTAAAATGCCAGGCCAGGCTCAGCTCATGCTGTACAGCAGCTTATCTTACACAGCAGAGCCAACCGTTCACTGCAGTGTTGGAGTGAGTGAGTGAGTGCTAAATATACTCCACTCCCCCTCCTGCCTCAACATCCAGCACCAGCCGCACTGCCCGCACATCGGCACTCTCTAAGCAGGACGGATGCATTAAGATAAACCACACTCTCCCCTTCCCGTTTTCTTTCTTTTCTTTTTTTTCTTGTGGGAGGTTGATATCTGCTCTCCTAATAGCTGGGCTTCCCAGAACAGTGGACCTCAGGTTAGTGCTCAACATCTTAAGTATTCACACATAGTTGTTGTGGTGCTTGTGATATATTTCTAAACATTTCTGGTTCATTTAATCACCCCTAAATTGTAAATAGACTTTAATGTGTATTCTATATGTTATATTTTATTTCTTAAACATTCTAATTAGCTGTTACTTTAAATCATTTGCTTCATTAATAATCAATTACGCCTGTAGGAAGGGTGATTGTGTATTATTTGTTATGGTTGGGTGTATTAGAGAGCCCTGTAGCAATGAGCAACTGCTCGGGCTATAATAGGAAGGGGTTTCTGAGCAGCTGACAGGGCGGTTTTCTGAGGAGCTGTGAATTTGGCACTCCCATTTTAAGTTACTTACTCTGCAGCCTTCAAGTCCTTTTAAGATTTGACAGGCAAATGATTGCAGTGCTTTTGAATGGGTTTGTCTCTTCCTTTGCATCCTATTAGAATGGATTCTGGGCCTAAAAGAGGACACTGACAAACCCATGTTTGGTACAATTTCAGTCAATGTTTTCTATTGTACATTAGATATATTTTAGGCTGCTCGGATCATTTCTGTGTATTACTGCAATACATTTAATAAAAAAAGACTTTTTTCACACTTGCCATGATAATTTAAATTTCGAGTAAAAATAAGTGTTATTGTCACCCATTAATCTACATTTATTCATCCAAAATGATGACGTGAAACATTTTTAAGGTTTTTTTTAATGATTTAAAATGAAAAACTAAACACCTTATATTCACAAGTATTCAGACCCCTTGCTGTGGCACTCTAGTCCGCGGTCAGGCGCATCATGTTGCTTTAATTATCCTTGAGAAGTGTCTATCTAAACATAGTTTGGAACGCCACACACCTGGGTCTAAAAGGCTCATAGGCTTGTCATGGCATTTTAATGTAAAAATGACCCAACGCATACATCCAAAACAACACTGGAGTGGCTTCAGGGAAAGTCTTTAAAAGCCCAGACTTAAACCCCATCAGACATCTGTTGAGAGACCTGAAGATGACACCTTGTCCCAGGGGTATCTCTGCATCTGACCTGCCACAACACCAATCAGGATGAAGCAGTTCCTATTAATTAATATATAAATTAATTAATTTTTTAATTGACAAAATGATCATGCTATTAAAAGTGCTAAGCTACTTTATAAAACTGTATTATAGAATATAAAGCTCAATACAAATACATATAATACATAAATCATATTATTATAAATACATTTTTAATCATTCATAGCTCATATATAACATAAGATTGTACTACAGAGTCTTTCCATTGAACATTACTGGGCTTGGTAGCATTTAGAGACATCAGCACAGGTACACACACATGAATGTGGCCTGGCTAGTTTGAATAACTCGTTTCATCTCTATGGTTGTTCATTTCTCTGTTGCGTTGTAGTGTCGGCTTTTGGTGCTAGATTCGGATCATGGGGATCAAAGCGGCACTGCCCAAGAGCGAGCTCTACCTCTACACAGCCGTCCTCGGCTTGGCTTTTCTGTGGGCTGGTAGTTGGATCATTGAAGCATCCAGTGGTGAGTTATTTCTTTTAGAAAGAGATAACAAAATGACTGTTCTAATGAATGTACTAAACTGTAGTTTGATTATTCACTCGGGTGGCGCAGTGGTCTGTTATGAAAGTCTACACAGACGTGACTGACTATGTCCGAATGCCCTGTGATTGATTGGTGCCCTGTACAGGGTATAACTGCCTTGCTCACTTGCTCACTTATGAAAATGGTTTCATTTCAGCACACATGGATAACTCTAAAATGTGCAACTTGTTACATTTAAAAACACTAACAACATAGCCAGCTAAACTGTGAGGTAATGCAATATACATTTAGAGCTCCAAAGAGCTTATTCTCAATTTACATTATGTAAATTCATGGACAACTGGGACGTAAACATTTGAATACTGAAAACACAGACAGAAACCTGCTGGTTGGTTTTATCAGGTTCTATCTCGCTGTGTTTTTCCTGATTGCAATAAATATTTAATTAATTATATCTTGTTTATCTCAGAAAAGACGCCGTACTTTGCACAGTGGAAGCCGTACGTCAACAACGTCCAGAAACTCGACATAAAATGAACAGATGCACAAATGCACAGTGAAAACGTACTGTAGTCTGACAAAATAAGGCTTACCACATTACCAATTTTGGCTTTGTAGGCCACCTAAATGTAAAGTTCAGAAAAGCAATTAAGAAATGCCTCATCAGAATCAGAAAACACACACACTCAATAATCTGCCTCGTACAAAAATGATTTATGATTCATTTCAGGCTTGATATTATATCTGAATGACAAACATCACAAGGGCTTTTAACACCCACCATCCACCTACAGGCTCATGTCATCATCACTACACAGTAACTTCTGTTTCTTCTGGTTATTTATATTCCATCAAGTACAGCAGATCTTGATCTAACACAGTAGCACTGCAGCCAACACTGAATAATCAGTTTACTGGGATGGAAGGAATATTAGATTTTTATAATTACCTTTATTTTTTATTGAAATATAAAGGATACAAGGACAAAATATTAACAATTACAATAAGGTTCATATTATAATACAGAAAATATTAGGTTTTATTACACTGTTATTAAAATGTTTAGTAAAACTTGCTGCTAAGCATGGTGCATAAAGGGTTAAAAAAAAAAAGGGTTATAAATATATGAACGTTAGATATTTTTTTTAATTATTACAATTGTTAAAAAATGTGTTTAGTTTTGACCTCAGCCCTGTTTTGTGTAATATTATGTTTGATTTTTTTCATATTTTCAGAGAATGTAAACAGAAGGAGCTTTAAACAGAGTGTGAAACCAGGATGGCACTACTTTGGCAGGAAAATGGTAAATCGTCTGCACTTTTCATGCACATTTTGCTTACAACCAGTCAAACCATGTCTTTATAGAGTTTGCTTTATGCTCAGGAGTGTAATCATGCTAAAAGAGAAATGGAACTTTCCAAATGTGTCAGTAAAAAAAACAAAATTCAATAATTAAGAGGGGTGCCCACATCCTTTACACCATATAGTGTATGCAGAATATGGATTAATGCAAATGCAGCATGTGTAACAGGGAGAAATTGGAGTTGTAAAGTTTCTAATTTACGTTTCCTGATGAGGGTAAATGTATAATGTCCTATGCCTTATCAAAAAACCGAAAACCTAATTGTGATTATTTTATAACCTCTACTAAGTCATTACAGTCTGCATTAAATGCTCTGCTTTTAGTCAAAATGTTATCATGTACATTAAATACTTCCAATCTTGTAAACTCTACCACTTAATAAACACACAAGTGTAATCGTTTTCTCTCTTTAGGATGTGGCTGATTTTGAGTGGGCGATGTGGTTCACCACCTTCCGCAACCACATTCTCTTTGCCCTCTCTGGTCATGTCATCTTCGCCAAAATCTGCTCCATGATTTCTCCCAAGGTGGGTTTAATTTCTGTATGAATCTTACTTCCTGGTTCTGCTGTAACAACAACAATGTATGAACTATGTATGCATGAACTAAAACACATTGATACCAGTCCAGTGATTAAATAACTTAATCAGAAGCTTCTAAATTAGTGCCGATGCAAAGCTTGGGAGGTATCCCAAATGGTACATTACCAGCAGAACAGGCAATATCTATAGGCTCTCAGTTCATGAGCCACATTTAGTTGTAGTTCTGTAGGTCCTTCAATGGATGTTTTGATTTTCTTATTCTGTCTCATCATGATCCACAGCACAGGTCTCTGATCTACATGCTGTATGGCTGCATGACCGTGCTCATCATCATGGGCTGGACGTACGTCTCTCTTATCCTGTCCCACTGCATCCTGCTCTACAGCGTGGCCCTCTTAAAGAAAAAGTGGATGTGCTTCCTGGCTGGACTCACCAGCCTGGCCACTTTTAAGATGGAGCCGTTCAGCACATGGCAGGTGGGATTCTGAAGTCATCGTTTATTTTATCGGTTCATGTTTTGTTGCCATGTAATTCATATATTATGATTTTTTTTCTGGTTTCATAGGCTGGCTTTGTGACCGGCACCTTTGACCTCCAGGACATTCTGTTCTATGGAGGCTGTGGTTTCTCCATGATGCGCTGTATGAGTTTCGCCTTGGAGAACTGTGAGAAAAAGGATGGCCACTACAGCTTCATGGATTTAGTCAAGTACAACTTCTACCTCCCTTTCTTTTTCTTCGGACCTGTTATGACTTTCGATCGATTCCACGAGCAGGTAAGTGCCTCGTCACAATGCTGCACAGAATACAAGATTTTTTCCTGATACAAATTATGATAATAAATACACAATTGTTGTTGTATCGTCTTCAGGCCAACAACCCCAGCTTGATACGTAAAGACAGAGAAATGTGGAACATCACCATCCATGCTTTGGTGCATCTTGGAGCCATCCTGGTGGTGGACGTGTTCTTCCATTTCCTGTACATCTTGACGATCCCAAATGACATGAAGATGGTGAAAGATCTGTCGGACTGGGCCTTAGGTTTGTTTAGATTTTTACCAGCAGTTACTGTCAGAATATACAGCAGTAATCAGATGGAACCCAAGACTAAATTAGAAGAAGTGAAGAAGTAATTGTCCACCCTGTTTGCTTTAAATTAGACAGACTACAGGTTTCACAGCAACTCTATTGGGTTTAAGGTCAGGCCTAATCCTCACAGCTTATGTTGATCTCTAGAGTGAATGTTTTCTTTTCTTCATTCAGCTGGACTGGCGTACTCAAACCTGGTGTATGACTGGGTTAAAGCAGCGGTCATGTTTGGTGTTATCAACACAGTATCTCGACTAGACCACCTAGACCCTCCCCAGCCTCCTAAATGTATCACCATGCTGTATGTCTTTGCTGAAACGTAAGTATAAGCTTCTTACCTTTACCTACATTTGTAATAAAAAGTGAAATTCTAATGCATTTACCAGTTGCACTTGTTTTCTTGTTTTCCAGGCACTTTGACAGAGGAATCAATGACTGGCTATGCAAGTAAGCAATATGTACTTATGGACTGTTTCCCTTCATAGAGGAAATATCTATCAAACGGTCCAAACTTGCTTTATGCAGATGATTCATTTAGATTGTAAAACTGTGCTTACAAGAAAAGTTACCTAACCGACAACTGTACTTTGTACAAATTAATTGCTATTTTGTTTACATGACTTTAAGGCATTTTTTTAAGCAAGCGTGCTCGTAAAGCATCAACAGGAGGTCATATTAAAATTACTAACCTCTACAATTCGAACTTTCTTCCTACTAACAGGTACGTTTATGACTACATTGGAGGTGATCACACTGGCATCTTCAAGGAGCTGATTGCTACAATCAGTACATTTGCCATCACGACTCTGTGGCTCGGACCCTGTGAGCTGGTGTACATTTGGTCTTTTTTTAACTGCTTCGGCCTGAACTTTGAGCTGTGGGTGGCTAAGCTCTTTTCAATTCCTCCTCTGTCCACTATTGAGGTACGATACAGTAACACCTACCAATAAAATACAGTTCATGCAGTTCATGACCTGGGATCTGTTATCACAGCCTGATACAATCGTTCAGTTGTACTGTTTTACAGCAATAAAGGTCAGAAAGGGTGCGTGACAATATTATGTTCTTGTTTCTATCAAAGGGTGTTATGTCCGAGGCGACGTCACGCCGTATCAGGGGACTATTCAATGCCGTGAACTTCTGGCAGATCATCCTCTATAACGTCCTGGCACTAAATAGTTTGGATTTCGCAAAGCTGGTGGCCAAGAGACTGTTGTTTAAGGGTGGGTATCTTAAAAGAGTACTGTAAAAATACAAACTTACAAACTAACAATATTTCTAAACTCAATACACAATAAGCTCTTTGTAAAATCCTTAAGTTTGTGATTGTTTCTTTCCCAGGTTTCCCCTTATCGACCTTCTCCGTGCTGATAGTGACCTACTGCGGTATACAGCTGATAAAGGAACGCGAGAGAAAACAGGCTCTGCTGGAGGAACCAGAGTCGAGCAAACCCAAAACCGATTAAACTGTCCGAGAGCAGAGAGTCCGAGCAGCCATACCAAAGCGGGCAGCGGCAGTCACCATGGCCACAGCTCAGCATGGGCCTGTTTGTTAAGCACAAGCCGTCCTTTACTGTGAATAGTCCTCAAGTGCACTTGCTGTATAAATTTCACCTGTCCTTCATGAGAGACTCTCTCATTCATAAACCAAGTGCATTTTTATATTTTAATGGTGTCTTTTAAATTATGGATTACGTGGAGAATGGGCATGCCAAATATTTTATGCAAATCTAATATATTAAAGGATTAAAGACATGAATGCTTTTACATTTCTGTGTCAAAGACCATTTTTAAAGTTGTATTCTCGTTTGACTGTATGAATTACATTTACATTTGTAGGTTTGTTTTGCACAGTTTGACACATTGGTTCATGAGTGGTTCATGAGTCAATCCTGGGAACACTGGGCGCACATCAGAATACGCATGGTCATTATCTAAATATAGAAAATCCAGTCAGAATTTCTGGTAGTAAAACCAATCCCACCTCCAAATGTAATATGTAATTGTATAAATATATATATGTTAAGCTGGTTTATAAATATCTCCCAGCTCAAAATATTGAATATATACCCAAGCTTCTGTCAGTTAAGGATTAATAAAGCCTTTAACATGTGCTATCAGGAAATCCGCCAAAGTAACATACAAGTGGAGTACAAAAATACACACTTCAACTGGTCATCTGGTCAACAGAATCACCTTCCAATCTTAAGCTTACATTTTTCTCCATTGACAGTTAACAGCACTTGTGAACAATGTCAACATCTGCCAACATTACAGTAAATGTATTTCTTCTTCGGGTCCTGAGATGGGTTGGTCAACTTTGGCACCATGTCACCTGTTGTTCGGCACTGCCTGGTCAAAATGGTGAAAATGAAGGGGGAGGGAGGACGTAAGGGGTCTCAAATTTCAGCCTCTCCAAATGTGAATCCTGCAGCTTTACTCAGTTCTAAAATTAAACTCAGCTGATAGCCGGTGACAGCTGAGGGGTGAAGCCACGCCACTCCAGCCTTCATTTCTTTTAGTCACACTGTTAATCCAAACAGTCCAGCAGCGGGAAAGGAGCTGGACGTCCTACCTCTTAATATCACAATAGCGTTGCCCACGAAGCTTTGACAAGATGGCCGCTGCGCCAGTTGACCCAGTGACAGAGCCAAGAATGTACCAGCAGAGTCTTCTTCAGGGAGGCCTCTGTGAACTTCTGGAGGGTGACAAGTTTGTGGACTGCGTGTTGAAAATCAAAGACCTGGAGTTTCCTTGCCACAGGTTGGTGCTCGCCGCCAGCAGCCCGTACTTCAAAGCCATGTTCCTGTCAGACATGGAGGAGAGCAAAAAACGAGAAGTCGTCTTGAAAGATGTCGAACCAGGAATCATGGGGTTGATCTTAAAATACATTTATACCTGTGAAATCGACCTAACAGAGCAGAACGTCCAGGATATCTTCATGGCGGCCAACATGTACCAGATCCCGTCCATCTTTAGCGTGTGCATGTCCTACCTGGAGCAGAAGATGATGCTGAACAATTGTCTTGCCATCTTTAGGCTTGGATTACTTCTGGAGTGCCCAAAGTTGGCAGCAAAGGCCAGGGATTACATCTGCGACCGCTTCGAACAAATCAGCCGTGACCAGGACTTTAACCAGCTCGGTTCTGGTGAGCTGGCTGCCATTATCACGTGTGACACTCTCAACGTGGAAAATGAGGAGAAGGTCTTCGAGGCTCTGATGGACTGGGTTCAGTATGAGCCACAGGAAAGACTACAGGATCTGCCCAAACTTCTGCACTGTGTCCGGTTTCGACTGATCCCACCTGCTTATTTTAAGGAAAAAGTGGAAGGACACAGGTTAATCAAACCCAACCAGGAGATAAAGAAAGAGCTGCAGCTTGTTAAGGATGCCCAAAAAGGACTTTTTCCTGAAGTCAAAGGGTCACCTGACAAGAGGGCAGGATCATCTGAAGGTGAGGAGAGTGAAGATGAGGAGGACCAGCTCCCTGGTATCTTGAACGATAACCCACGATTTGGGATGTTCGTAACGGATCTCATAGTGATGATTAGCGACACAGGGACGGTAGCCTACGACCCTGCTGGAAACGAATGCTACTTAGCATCTTCATCAACTGAGATCCCAAAAACTCATTGCAGTTTAGTGACCAAACAGAATCAGATCTTTGTAGCTGGAGGACTTTTATATAACGAGCAAAACACAGAGGAACCTTTCAGCTCCTATTTTCTACAGGTAAGGAATTGATATTGTTATTACTTTTTACATATTACATATTTTTAATAACATGGATGTGACACCATGTTTTGGGAGGACAGAGTATCTCATTTTCATACCATGTACAATATTTGGATAATATAAACATTTCCTAAGCTGGTATCTATTGTTTATAGACTACATGTCAAACCAGGAACATAAACTTTGGTCAGTTTATTCTTTTCTTCAAGATTCTCCTCAAACTACCATCTTTAGTTCTCTCCATGGATGTCCAGTGAGGTTCAAGGAAATTCAGAAACTTGTTTCAAAGCCATTCCAGTGTTGGGTTTGACTGTAAGCTTCAGATCATTGTCTGTGAATTCTGAACTGTTGACCTAGTCTGAGCTTGTGTGACTCTGGAGTAGGTTTTCTTTAAGAACGTTCCATTAATTTTTTTACCAGTCGGCCTGTTTCTAACACTAAAAAGCATAAATAGAGCTGCCACCACCATGTTTCACTATATGGATGGTATTATGTAGGTAATTAAGTGTTTACATATTTCAGGGATTATAGTGTACATCATTTAACAGTAGACCTCAAGTAAGAGTCCTTGCTCTAAAAACAGCTCCCTTTGTAAAGTGTTACTTCATTTTGTTCGCTTGCATTGAAGCATCCCTAAATTTACCAACATTACAAATCCGTGCAGTATGTCATGCATCATAATCCATACGCATGTCAGTGATTCATCTAAGTGCTCATCAGGGATCAGTGAGCTGATCAAACCAGCTGTTTGGACCATCATGCTCATGAATCACTCCAACAATCTTTGATTCCATCATCATGTCTGAATCCTCATGAGCTGAAATGTAAGCCTGTACATTTTGTCACTAAGCTCATTAGTTTGTTTGTGTTTGTTCTCTTCCCTCTTTGCCAGTTTGACCCCACGAGCGGAGAATGGCTCGGGATGCCCTCCCTGCCGACCCCCCGCTGTCTGTTCGGACTCTCTGAGGCAGAGAACTCCGTCTACGTGGTGGGTGGAAAAGAGCTGAAGGAGGGAGAGCACGCACTAGACTCAGTCATGATTTACGACAGACAGTGAGTACAGCCAAGGAATTATTCTGCTGATACAAAATTAGCTAATAATTTTAATTTACAGTGTGCTGATAGTGTTCTTTACATTTTGTATAGGAAAACCGCCTACATGAATGTGATGCTGTTTTGAACACACAAAAAGAATTTAAAAGAAAAATCGATTAATATGTTTTTGTTCTGCACATAGATCATTTAAATGGGGAGAATCTGATTCTCTTCCATACTCAGTCTATGGACATGGGACGGTCTCACATAAAGGACTCATCTATGTACTGGGTGGAAAAACCGAGAGCAAGTATGAACTATTTAAACAAATTCAGTACCCATAATACATTAATAGTCTGCATTCAAAGTGTAATTTTCACTCATGATGTGTTTATCCCATATAAATAAAAGGATGTGCTTGAGGAGAGTGTGTGTCTACGACCCCAAGAAGTTCGAGTGGAGGGATCTGGCACCTATGAAAACGGCCCGTTCCCTGTTTGGTGTCGCTGTCCACAAGAACAAAATCTATGTGCTAACAGGAGTCACTGATGATGGCCTGACCAGCAAAGCAGAAGTATATGACATCGCAACCAACACGTGAGTCACACGTTCATTTCACACCAATAACAGAAACGACGCTCAACCAACTTCCTCCTCTTAATTCTGAATGTTTATGCTTAAGCCAACTGAATGCCTTTAACTGAAATGTTCCCACTCTGATCCATCCAGAATAACAGTATCGATAGAGTAATTTACATAGACGTGTCCATACAAATACATTTCTAATCACTAAATACAGTTTACAGAAGAGTGTACAGTTTATAGAAGAACATTAAATACACTATCGGATGCATTGCCAAATACTGATTGACCTCTTTAGCCTAATGTCAACTTAGGATCAACGTGACCCACCAAAAATACACTTCAGTTCACAAGTTACAAAGAAAACAACTCCTACTATTTCTATTCTATAAGAAAATATAAAAAAGTTTTACTTTATGTTGCAGTTGGTCGGAGTTCGTCGAGTTTCCTCAGAAGAGAAGTTCTCTAAACCTGATCGAGCTGGGCGGCTGTCTCTACGCTATTGGAGGCTTCGCCATGATGCCCAATGAAACCACGGAGAAGCTGGAACCAACTGAGATGACCGATATCTGGAAGTGAGTCATGATGTGATGCAAATTAGAAAAAATTGATCAAGTTATTGGTTCATATTGAACGATTCCTTTCAGCTGCTCCCGTTAGGGGCTTGGGACCAACCCTAACGGTGCAATATGTGCCCCAAAATGGCAAGGTTCACATAAGGCTATGCCTTTTGTATTTGAGAGCCCAGCCCAGGATTCAAACCCCAGGAACTTAGGCACTGCTTGTGTCTCATTTTGCCACACAAGCTCATGTAGAAATTGTACAACATAACATAAAAACACAACAAAATGTACAAAGATCAAGACCAAATAAAGTGTGGCAAGAGAAGAACTTAAACATGAGAAAGGAATGACGTGAGGAAACGAGGAACTCTGTTTATAAGAGTATTTGCAAAAATAACAGTGGATATATAGGAGACCAAAGTCTTGCTTATACTCTTACTATCTTGTAAAATTCTCCTCAGAAGAAATCAGTAGATGTTAAAAAACATATAATTTAAGGATCCTACAGTTCTATAGAAGAAATACCATCTGCAAAATTAGTTGGAGAAGATTATGTAATTTCATTTCTTTAATGGAAACTATATTGTATAGTATCTCTTTTCTATTTTTTTAACCCCTGACAGGTTTGATGAGGAGGAGAACTGCTGGTCTGGGATGCTGCGGGAGATTCAGTACGCTTCAGGCGCTACAGTGTTAGGAGTGCGTCTGAATGTTTTACGCCTCACCAAGATGTGATCGCACCATACAACACACTATATATACTACACCTAGTGCACATGAATTACAGTGTGAGGAGCACTGAAACCAATATAGATTTCCACAGTTGAGTATGATCTATGTGTATGTTTTGTAAAAAAAGAACTGTCAGTGGAAGACGTGTGAGTGAAAAGCTGGACTGCAGATGGAAACAAAGACTGGACCAGTAATGTGTTGATGTGACAAAATGGACTGTAATGCAGTATGTCGTGATTTATGTGTCTGTACTTTGTGTGTGTGTATTTAGATGAATTACATTTGTTTCAGTTTTGTTAGATTGGAATTTATGATTTGTGTCACACATTCACATTCATGTACCTTCATCACATAAATCTGATTTACAGAGTGGCTGAAAACACTAAAATCACCATGTTTATCATAAAACACTATACGACATCTGTTGTTCTTTTTTCAGTGTGCTTTTAATTACACAGCAAATGTCAGTGAACAAATTAATAAAAATGTGGACTCACCCAATCCAATCCAGATCAATTAGGGCCAAGGGTGTCACATGCCCCCATCCGACAGACACAGTTGTTTAACTTCTTCGAGTCAAATACAAAATAAAAGCCAGAACTATTTATAGGAACATTCTTATTAAACGTATTTTACCACTTTGTTTACTCCTTATGTATGTTCTCTAACACAGACTGCAATACGATTCCCATTTCAGTGCTAAAGAACAGAAACACAGTTTGTAGTGATTGAATTGTTTTATTGATTATAATATAATTAATATAAAGGTAAGTATGGAACACTTACTTTGGAGCACTGTATAAAATGTTAACTCAAAGTGCAATTTTATATTTATATATGTTTATTTACCTTATATATACATGTCTGTATGTATGTATGTATGTATGTATGAGTCCTACAGCCCTACATCCCACCCAGGAAATAAAGGAAATAAACACAGTATGACACCATCAAAAACATACATCACAATTCAGGCTTTAACCTTACCGACTGCACCTGAAATCTTTGGAATTGCTGGTATGCTAAAATGACTTTAATGCTATCAGACAAATTCATCCCAGAAGGGGTGGCATGGGGTACACGGGTTACCCCAACATAAAAATGTCATTGCAAGAATTTCACATTAGAACACTATCACACATATGTGTATACTGGGTATTATATTTAATAGATATTGCACCTACTGTGCAGATGAACCATAAAGATGTTTAAAAGTCCCAACAACACTGCTGCACCTGATGCCAGAACACACACACTAATTGCCATGTGAGTGTCCTTGCAGTGTTATGAATGGTTCCCCACCAACATCATCTGATTAGTAAGGGCCCTATGGGAGTTCCTTGTAATTGATAAAATGTATAGCCATTAAGTTTATTTATAATGTAGCTAAAATAGTTAAAGTGCTTGGTGAGTGGATAGTATTAATCATAGCTAGATTTAATAGCAGTGGCTACATGTATATGCAATATACTTAAATACTAATTTGGCACCAACGTTTCGCTACAATAAATGAAATAAAAACACTGATAGCTGTTCAGATTACGCAAGTTGACTATTACATAGGACTTATATATAAAGTCATAAAGGCTACACAGTAAATACCTCTAGCTGGGCAGGAACACACATCAGTGGTTATACGTTACCCAAGTCAACCTGTCTGGTTTGGAACAGAGAAGGCAGCCCAAAGTCTTTCGGCTCTGAAGAGATCTGATTGCTCACAAACTGTCTTGCGTCACTGTCAGGAGCGTTTCTGACCTGACAGCATTTTTCTCTGTGAGCTTTCAGCATGTTGGAGAAGCGGAAGCGCTGGCCGCACGTCTCACACGGGTACGGCTTCTCGCCCGTGTGAGTGCGCCGGTGCCGCTTCATGTTGGGGCGACTGGTGAAGCTCTTCCCGCAGATCTCACATATGTAAGGCTTTTCACCTAAAAAACAGAAAAGTAAACTGAGTCAAAGGTAACCTGGTGCACCAGGAAGAAAACCACTGCTAACCAGGAGAAACATCAGTGTCATTTTATACTAAATAACATTATCCCAACGATGAATGACGAGTGTAATCGCTGGTAAAGGAGCTGTTGGGATGAATTGTGTGCAAATTTTTACCTGTGTGAGTTTTCATGTGTTCGTCGAAGTACTGCTTCATGTTGAAGTCCTTGCCACACCACTGGCACATGAACTGCTTGTGGCCAATGTGGATGCTCATATGAGATCTCAGCTGGTACTTATACTGGAAACGTTCATTACAATTCTGAAATACATAGCCATAGAAAAAAAGCAGAATGTAATGTTTAATAACTCTCAATATAAGATGCTAACATTATACAAACTGGACTTGCTTTTATGCTTTTTATTCCCCCTTTTCCCTTTTAAGGATCCAAATTCCCATACCGTACCTCCACTACTCATGCCAGTGCTTCAACCAGACACAAGAGGTCAATTTTGCAGCAGCATTAAGAAGAAACCCTATCTGACCATCCCTTTCAGACATGTTGTACATAAACATTGTCTTGTAGCTGCAAGACGTCACATTTTAAACGGCTTGTGGATGCAGCATCATCAGTGCATTAATGCATGTAAACTGTATATATGGAGAGTTATTTTTTACCTCACATGTAAAAGGTCTCTCTCCTGAATGCTGAAGAAAGTGCACTTTGAGAGACATGCTCCTTTTGAAAGACTTTCCACACGTCTCACAGGTGAACGGCATCTCTTTCGTATGAGCTACAAACACAGTCGTTTATAAGATTAATAAGGTTATTAAAGGAACAGGATTTAACTCTAGTGATTACATGTTGACCTACAGCACAAACAATCGTGCTTGCCAAACAAATCCTAGTCATTTACTGGTTATTAAACCATTAAATTACGACCACAAAAACTTAAAGGGTCGTTAGTGTAACTTACCAACCATGTGCTTGCGAACATGAGCCATGGTAAAGAATTTCTTCCCACATATCTCACAGGTGAACTTCTTCTCAGCGTAACCGTGGACAATTTTGTTGTGCTCGTGCAGAGACCAAAGCTTCTTGAAGTCTTTGCCACAAGTTTGACACTGGAGACAAACAAACAAAAAGCAAAATGTCAATATCAAGATGCATTGAAGCTCTTCAGAGAGCTCACTTAGAAAACATTCTAATCCAAGACCAACCAGAAACAGGTCTGCTTTAGTAAACAGCTCTAAATTAGATACTGCTGAAACCCAGGGACACTGTTTACAGTCAAGCAAGCTTTTCATCTCAATGAGCTACCATTCAAGAACGAAGCAGCTGCTCCTGCTTTCACTTTGTGATCAGCAACAAAGATCGGTCTAGCGTTAAGACAAGGATTTAGATTGGTGTTTTTTTCTAGTAGCATATTCACACAAAGCTGGCTTGACTGTGGACAGTGACACCTAAGTTCTAGCATTTATTGATTACCAGCAGACCTGGTTCTCGGTTTACATCCTACCACCCGGACAAATTTCCTCTCAGCAAAAAGTGACATTAGGTTTGGACAAGAGACCACCGCTTAATGGACATTTCAGTTGGTGCAATCAAACTAGTCCTAGTTATGTGGGCACCAAGCAAAATCACCTTGGGGCACAGTCATGCCAGACTAGGAAATGGCCTTCCTCAAACTCTTACAACAAAGTTAAAAGCTTGTCACTTGTTTTATATACAGTAATTGGTTTTAGACCCATTGACAGTGGGTGTGAAGCTGAACACAATCTAAAGTGCTCGTCCACATACTTTTGATTATATAGTGCACTTTTGGCCTTGTAGTGTACGCGTGTACCTGTATGTTCTTCTCACAGTCGGTTTGCTGATGCAGCAGCAGTTCGCTATCGAGAAGAAAGCGTGTGCCACACTTATCACATCCCAGCATGCAGTTGTGATCAACATTAGCGTGCAATTCAGTGTCCCAGCTGTTGGTAAAAACCCGAGGGCATCGTCCACATGGAAAGCTTCTCCTCTCCTCCAGTCTTGCATTCCCTTCAAGATCCTCCTCTACCTGCCCACTCCTGACCCCACTCCGTCTGATCCTCATCGTAACAGTAGCCATGGCATCCAGTGAGGCTCTGGTCTGTCTACGAGACTGTTGAGGGTGAAATTTTGGAAAGTCCTGAGGAGCTGCATGTCCCACCTCGTCATCAGTGGTGGCTCCGGGCGCCTCGTCCTCACTCTCGCTTTGCTCTGCATTCTCCTTCGAGTCAGGATTGTCCTGTTCTGTGTCTGAGTTTGCAGTATTGAAGCTGTTCTCCATCCTTTTAGACACATTTAAGGTCTGGTTGTTAAGATTCAGCTCTACAATGATCTGCTTCCTGTTGAAGGAATCTTCAGTGTCCACCTTGACTGGTCCCAAATGTGCATTCATCGCCTGTCTTTCTGCAACATGAACAGCGTACGGGTTCTTCTCACTTTTCCCACCAAAGATCGTAGCTCTGGACGCTTCCTCCTCCTGCTTGATCTCCATGCAGAGGATGGAAGGTGAAGTATCGCTTCCTCTATTGATGTTGCAGCCGGTCTGGGTCGCTGTTGGCTTTTCGTCCTGCAATGAGCCACGTGCGAGCAACTCGTGGCATGACGAGGCCACGTCGGCCATCTGCAGCACCGTTGCGGTTCGCAGCACGTCTCGAGCATTGCTGCTGTTCACCAGCAGCCTGGACGTGTAGATAAAATCCAGGATCTGGATGAAGCCCTGTGGGCGCAGAGCATCCAGGGACAGCTCCACACGTTGTAGTTCCTTGCTGGAGGCAAACAGTGAGTGGAAGAAGGGGCTGTAGGCGGCCAGAACGCCTTTGTGTGCCTGGAACGTGGCCTTGTGGCGCAGCAACACAATATCCACATCGCACAGATCCGGATGCAAGAGGCGCTGCTCATTTAGGCGCTCCATGAGGAAGGTGCAGTGCAGTGCCACATCCTCCACCATGGTGTACTCACCCGACGTGTGGTCAGCAGTCCTCTCGATGATCAGCTAGAAGAGGACACAACAATATATTAAGAAAGCTTTTTTTAGGAAATAATACCTATACATTGACATGAGCAATAACTGAGCCATGCAATAAATTTCGCCAACCATATTGCACATTTTGCACATGCAACTTCTAGTCAGGGATTTAGTCATGATCAATTCCCCACTGCACTTGCAACCTCCATAGCATGCACACCAGAGCACAAAACATGGTATAAAAAGACATGGTTTCATGAGTATAGTGTGGGGGAACCCTAGAGACCTACAAAGAGCCCCTACTTTATCACCACTGCACATCTTGACACTGCACAATTGACAATTTTTATAGACACAGACCACAATCTTATAAAAGACTTTCTTAGAAGAGCATTCGAGCCTCATTGGGTTTCTTGGCTAATTTTACAATGAGGATCAGACAGGGTGGGGTAAGGAGTGGGCAGGTAGAGGAGGGTCTCGGGCAGAATGCAAGACTGTAGGAGAGGAGAAGTTTTCCGTATGGAAGATATTTGCATATTTGTCCTTGTAGTTTTGGAGTGGGATGTCTAACAAGCTCATGCATTTTGATGTTGTTGTATATCTCTGTGGTGTGCATGACATTTCTTGATAGCTTAAGCTTCATAAAAAAGTTGCAGACTAAAGGTGTGAAATTTGTGAAACATAAATAAAGAGCAGAAACAGGAGAAACAATGCTGACTTAAATAGGAAGAGTTTGTACACACGCGTGCACGAACCATGCACGTGCACGCGCACCGATTCACCCTGTAGCTAAATGCTATAGAAGTTATAAACAGATTAGGCTGTTCTAATGTAATACACGTTACATTACAGATGTACAACGTTTAAAGTGCATGCACAGGCCTGCAGTGTCTCATGCAGTAGATCAGATCAGATCAGATCAGACATATAAGAGAAGATCAGATCACCATGGTCATCCGGTGCTCGGTGGTCCTAATGAGCTCGGATTTTCCAGGCTGGGGTCCGGACTGTCTTCCTCCATGTAAAGCACGGGTTCTGTTCTACATGAGAACCGCGTTCCCTCGTCCGTTCTGCTGTTCCTCTTTCGCCATGTTAAAGTGAGCAATGCAGGAACTGGTGATTGGAGCTCCAAAATCATATGGACTCTTCAACCGGAGCCGCTATTAAAGAGACAGAGATCCGGTTATAGAGGGGAAGGGGAGAGCTGTGGAACCTGCTGTGGAACCTGCTGTGGAACCTGGACTGGTATTGGAGTGTGTTGCATGCATTCAATTCTAAAGTTAATGAAGTAGATTAGTGAAAACATTAGAAAGATTTATAAGTTATATTACCAAATCACAGATTCTTCTTTATTTGCCTTCTACAAATTGTCCCAACTTTTCTGGAACTGGGGTTTTATAGAACAGGTTTCATCTCACACATCCCATTATATTATCAAATCATGTCCCAAAAATAAGCAGATACAAATAGTGTGAGTAAGCAAGGATGGGAGGTGAGAATGGGGTTATATCTTTACATTTTGACTGAACAGAATTAAAATTTGAATAATCTATCAATATAATTTAAATAAAATTGTCCTAATGATTGTTCATGAACTGATTTTATTGAAATGTGAAGTATTTTAATGTGCTTGTGCGGTCAAATATTATAAAACATTTAAGACATTACAATAATAGAACAAAATAAACTGGATTGAAATCAGAATCAGAATCAGATTTATTGGCCAAGTATGTGGATACACACAAGGAACTTGGTTCCGGCTGATGGTCTCTCTCTAGTATTAATACAGTATACAAGCAATGTATGCATTAAACATTAAACACAAAAATATACAAACTATAATACTATAATATTAATATAATATATTAATATAAGAAATGTAATGAAGCAGAATGGAAAAGTAATAAAATATTTAATAAGATGTTATGCATGTCAGGCTTTCTCATGTTTGGGTATTTTTGTTAGTATGAATTAACTCATAGATGTTTCGGCTGCTCCAAATGTGACTTTGGGTCAGTTTTCCTAATTCTTACGAGCTACGATGGTGATTTTGTTGGACAAGACAGTGTCCAGAGTTGCTAAGTTGATGCTTTACTGCAGATAATTGCATTAGGGTAGACTCATGGAGCATGATTTGGCTCCCTGTTTATGGAACCTAGATTACAACAGTTTAGTACACTTTCTATCAGAAGCAGCATGAACTTCTTCAGCAGTTTGAGCTACAGCAGCTCGTCTGTTGGATCGGACCACATGGACCAGCCTTCGCTCCCCACTTGCATATGAGCCTTGGCCGCCCATGACCCTGTCGCAGGTTTACCACTGTTCCTTCCTTGGACCACTGTTGATAGATACTGACCACTGCAGACCGGGAACACCCCACAAGAGCTGCAGTTTTGAAGATGCTCTGACCCAGTCGTCTAGCCATCACAATTTGGCCCTTGTCAGACTCGCTCAAACCCTCACGCTCGCCCATTTTTCCTGCTTCTAAAATCAACTTTGAGGATAAAATGTTGGCTTGAGATAATCAGTGTTATTCACTTATTCACCTGTCAGTGGTCATAATGTTATGCCTAGTCTGTGTATATTACATATTTTCATCTGATATTTACTGCAATGACACTTTATACTACATACTACATTTATTATTATTCTATTTATTTATTAATGATTTGTAAAATACTTTTAATACAAGCTGAACAAAAGCCGTACTCGCGGACAGCGCGCCCCCGCGGCCGTCGTCGCAGTGCGTGCACGCGCGCGACTTCAAGGTTCACCGAGTTTACGGCGAAGTTTACCGAGTTCAACAAGACCGGCTGAACCGAGTGCAGTTTATACATGCAGTACACTGATCTGTCCACACGGGGGCAGCAATGCACCACTATCACTGCCGCTCAGCCTTATACTGCACACAGCGCTCGCTATTGAGGCGAACTGGTCAAGGGTTCACAGTATGAGACACTCCACCAATAGCCCCTCACGTAGCTATAGGCCACTGTAAACTGTTCACAAGTGTAAACACAGCGGACTCCCTTCCTAAATGGCTAGCATGGCAAATCAGGTCGTCCGTTTGTCTGACCATAACAATGTGATCCTTATATAAGTCACTCAGGTTTGATGCCTGGCCATGACATGCATCATTGTTAAGTGAGAATGGGGTTATATTTTTACATTTTTACATATTAATATAATTTAAATAAATATATAATTAGCATCAGTATGTCATATTAATAATTTCAGTTATTTGTCCTAATGATTGTTCATGAACTGATTTTATTTAATTGTGAAGTATTGTAATGTGCTTGTGCGGTCAAATATTATAGAACAAATGTAAACACAGCGGACTCCCTTCCTAAATGGCTAGCATGGCAAATCAGGTCGTCCGTTTGTCTGACCATAAAAATGTGGCCCTTATATAAGTCACTCAGGTTTGCATCACTGTTAAGAAATACGTTTTGCCATGGTCCTAATGTTTTGACTCATTGGTGTATAGTCAGACTTGGACTAGTGATCTTGGATTAGTCTTGGACTCAACAAACAGATCACAGGGCATCACACATTTACACTTTCACTCAATCATAGGGGTGATGAATGAGCGAATCTGGAAACATTTACATTTACATTTTCGGCATACATCTTTATCCAAAGCGACTTACAGTACAGTTACAGTATACAATCTGTATACTGTATGAGCAGTTGAGGGCTAAGGGCCTTGCTCAAGGGCCCACCAGCAGCAACCTGGCAGTGGTGGAGGCTTGAACCAGCAACCTTCTCATTACTATATTGTGTCATGTACATATATTATATATTATACATTATATACTAATAAAAAAACTAGATGTTTGATTTGAGGTACTTTCAGCAATGGGTGGATGTGAAATAGTATAACAGTGGTTAGAAAGAGTGTTTACATAGTTTTAGTCATGAAGTTTGAATATAATTTATGCAACTTGCACATTGCTGTACATGTTTATTGATATGAAACTTTTGGAAATTCAGTGAGATGCAGGAATGTTTTTTATTCACCCTCTCATTCATACACAGTAGTTATTATCACACAGTAACGTACATAGTCAAAGGTTGTACACCATCATGGTATTACACTGGTATCAGGTGTGTGTGAAATGCCCAATGATTATTTTGTTTTATTCTGTAATCTATTACTGGGGTTCGGAGACAGCAGCCTATTATTTTGTATTTTGTGTGTGGTGCCCAGGGACACCGTCCAGGAAATTTATATTATGAAAACCACAAATAGTGACTCAGTGAACACAAATAATTCTCAAATGCCAAGACCGTTCAACTGGAAGTTCATTAAAAACCCAAATTCAAATAGTGACCGGGTTCAGTCAGGTCAGAAAAATCATAGCGCATGTTTAGTCTTTTCCAGAAAATGCAATTATTCAATTTTGTGAAAGCTTTTTTGGACTAATAAGTACATAGTTTAGATATTCCATCTCAATCATTAAAACACATGTAAACAAGTGTATGTAAACTTTTGACTTAATCTGCAGTTCATTAACCACTGAGATCAAGAGCTCTCGAGTTCTTATATAACAGTGCTATCGACCTGGTGTTCACAACTGGCTGTGCCTGAGCGGAGGAACGATCGATGGGGTTTCACTGCTGTTGCGCTAGTGCAACCTCTGGTATCTGTTTGAGGCACCTGCACAAGTGGTGGAGGCTCTGTACGTGATGTGGTGGGTGAAAAAGGCGGCGTGTGATAGACTGTGAGTCACCTTGGTCAGGGGTGTAAGCAGCGAGGGAATTACAATCGAGACCTGAAAAAAAAATCGATGGGACGTTCATGTTCTCTTATCAAATTGAAAATCAAGCCAATTTCAGTTCGGTTCAGCTCCTGTGTCTGATGAGGTTGGTAGTCGGACATCGCTGCATCTAGCAAAACGTCGCTAGGGAAGAAAGACTAATGAAAATACTTTAAGGGATTTAGAAAATAAATAACAAATGTAATGCATTTCAGAGGACGGGTAAACAAAGATACTATCACTTTATTAGACTAAACCAAAGCCTTTTATTCTCATTTACTCTCTGCCTTTGGAAGAACTGAATGTTATTAAGTTAAAAGTTGTGACTCAGTTTAATGTGTGCTATAAAATTTTCTGTATTTATATGGACACAGAGAATTCACCAGCTGCTAGCAATTACTAAGTGATTTTTTTTTTAAAGGCAGAAATCTTTGAAATCTTAAGACTGGAATGTTATAATGTGAATCTGATTAATCAAATAATTGTTTATGACACATTTCAAGAGTTTAACAAATAATGTATTTGAAATACACTTTATGCTTGTTTGCTGTTGGCATAAAGAAAGGGAGTGAAGATAATGATAATCATAAAAAAATACTAATAATTGTTATAAAACAATTCCCTATATAGCATTTTGCAGATGCTTTGATCCTAAGCTAACCAAACACCAAGCAAGCAGTTGAGGGTTAAAAGTCTAGTAACCTTCTGATTTCTAGTCCAGTACTTTAACCACTGAGCTACCACTGCCTTATGTCCTGTACATTACAAATACTCTATACATTACAAAAGTGTTCAATAAACATTTAGTACCAATTCACAGAAAGTGCGGTTTGATCAGTCACAGACCTTCTGGTCCAAAAATATTACGTATTTACAAATGCTGCTGGCACATAGTACACTACATTATACTATATATACAAATCCTATTATAATGTAATCATTACAAACATACACTGGCAGCACTTACAGAGAACTATAGAACAGAATCACATGAATAAACAACCATAATTGTGCATACTGATAAATATACAATATACTGCTTTACAGTCATGGATTTTGGTAACACTTTACCGAGGCTAGCTGTTTTAAAGCTTAAAAACCTTAATCAACACACCCCTGCCTTTACTGTTCTCTTAAAACATAAGGAGAACATTTATAATAAATATGGTTCTTCCATGAAAATGAAACACTGTTGACGGTCCAAACTGGAGGACAAATGGTACCTTTCAGGATGCAAAAGTTTGTCACTGGCACGCCCGTCCATCTTTTGTAGCCTTATTATTATAAAGCTTTTACCTGACAGCATAAAAGTGAAAAAAGAGTATCATTTTAAGATCTTAGGTTTGGACCGCTGTTGCATCACTGTGTGGGTACATTTATATGGTTTGTACCTTGAAATTACCTGTACCGTTAGTCTGACTAGGTGGGTACATCAACAGACGTGCAAGAAAAGTCACTTATATTAGGATTTGCACTAATATATGATGTTTAGCAAATATTTATATACTATTTTTGCCGACTTACTGAGATATTCTAACTTGCATTCATACATCTTAACCCGCCAAGGTTGTCAGGTTTTTCTCAAATAGTGCTCTTACTAATGCAAGTCGGTTCTCACTTTAAAGGAATTTGTATTCTTGTTCATCATGTGTTCAGAATGCACAGTGATCTAATGAGTGAGGCCACTGGCCTGGCTGGACACTCAACAGACACCAGTAGTCATGTCCAAAAGAAAAAAAAAATCATACTTGAATTTAGAATCCTTTCATTTTTATCATCTTGGTCAGAGCTGCGGTGGGTCTGGCTTTACTGGTAAACACTGGGTGCACCAATGCTTCGGCCATCCCACCGGAACATAGCCATTAAAGAAATATTTATTTAATATTATTACTATTATTTTTCAAAACAGTCACAGCATGTACTGTTCTGCTCATGCAGGCACCCTGACCAGACAGTAGGAGCGGTTGTTTTTTATGCTTTTTGTTTACATGACTTGGCTTTTCATCTGAGATCCTGTGTGTAACAGTCAGTGAAGCTGGGATTAATATTAATTATTGCTGGAGGGATATCAGGCCAAGAAAAATCATTTATGTGTCTTTTATGAATCAAATTTTAAGTAATGGATTAAAAAATCCACCCCATACTGAACGGCCCGAGCAGTAGTTGAGTTTTGAAGTCTGTATACGGGCGTCTGTAAGTTTGGAACTACCCACTATACACATACAACAAATCTATAAAATGTTTGAGGGATATAAGAACAGCAAAGTAAAAACTGTAGAACATAATAGAGCATTAACAACCTCTGCTGTGACACTGAGAGGATATTTACATCGTTCCTACCTTATATCAAGAATATACATATTTTCAACCTGCAATCTGTTATTATTATAAAGCACCTATCCTGCCTGTTTTACCGTCTTGTGGTCCATAATTGCAGCCCAGTTATTTAAAAGGTTGGAAACCACTGTTGTACACATACAGCACCTTTAATCTGACTTAGAAAGAGTTTGGAAATGAAGACTGTGCTGAAGAACATATTGTAACGTCATTAATCACATTCAAAAGTCTACAAGTAATAAATTAAGTAATAAAGTTCTTATACACACCCCTCAGGTTCCTATAAAAATAATGAAGGGTTTGAAAAGTTACACCTTATTCCAGCTGGAGCAGATTAATGAGACCAGGCTGAAGAAAGATGACAGAAGTAAATGTCAGCCCCTCACACCAAAAATCTAACCACAATTAGTGTGTGTGTGTGTGTGTGTGTGTGTGTGTGCGAGGGCAAGGGATGATTCAGACTTGAACTTCCACACTCCTGTTCTCATCTGACTTTGTCCTTGACTCCAGGCGCTGATTGTGTCGAAACCAGTTGCCAAAAAACATTCAGCATGTCAGAAAGTCTCCTGATAACAGGACTTCCCGAAATAAGAAAGGGAGAAACGCTCCCCTCAGTACGACTGATCGATGTGCAACACTGAATAACACCAACGTTCACATCATGGCGGCACGTTTGATCACATGTATATCTAACACCACCCATCCTGACCGACTCGGAGACACTGTGTTTCACACTCACGCTATTACAAACTACTGGAAACCAGTTTAGAATGAAGCTCATCCCAGGACTGTGTTAGAGCTCTGGATTGTGGCTCTCAGTCCATCCTGTCAGCTAAAGTGGAGGAGAAATCATCCACGCCTCCGAAGGCTCTGAAGGTCGTGGGGCTGCACTTGGTCAGCACGGTGATCTGAGTGTTGGAGGTGTGGCCGTTGCTGGCCAGAGACGGTTGATGGTATTTGGTGTCGCTGTCCAGGAACCTCTGCATGTGCCACCGTCGCCACTTCCGCTTCATTTCGGACTGCACCTGGACCAGAAAAAGAGAGATGCATACAGCAGAATGAAAAACAGAAAGCATGTGAGGTGATGAAAGTCAACATAACAAAAACAAATGTTTATTTTATCTATTGCTGTAAACAACAAAAACTAAGTGCTGGTGCAGAAACACTGGGTAACACCAGGACAATGTTTAGTTAAACCTGTTTACTATTAATGAGACCTTGAAGCAAAACAATCACACTGTATGCGTGATAATTTACCTACTAACTTACCAACTATTTTTACTTGTTTGAATGTGTTTAAAGTGCTTCAGAGAAGGATTTGTCAGCAATAAACTGAATAATTTTGGTATGTTTGTGGATTTTCTTGGTGGGATGTAATAGACACCTGTAGAGCTACATTGGAAAACCCAAGCTGAGGTAAGACTACAGAAATGTAAATCTACTTTAGCATGTACTGTATGTCGATAACATCGTATTCACTAATAATGTAACATCACTACTGTTCTGTACTACTGCTGAGACCTTTCTACAGCTGCATTGTTTTCATTTCATTCTGGGATTGATTATTACATTTTCCATGACTGTCTGTATCAACACACAGACGCTTTAATGCTCCATGCCAGGCTTTATAAATGTTAGAAATCTCCAGTACTTCAGGCATTAATAAACAGTACATTGGACAGGATTGCATGGGGGTGGGCAAGTCGACTATTTACGCTACTGCAAAGGCATGCTGAGAAAATGAGGCTAGACAGGCAGTGAAGCTAAAAACCATCACGTAGTCAGTTTGCATTTATCTTGGGTATTTTCCCCAGAAATAGCTTTGATAGTAAATAATGACATTTTTTCACTATTAAACACAGTCAAACACGACGATTTCCTTTTAACATGATTTGCCTATTTAAGGGAAATAACACTATGTTTAGTTCCTCTCGGAGCAAAAAATATCCAAACAACTTTCAACCCTGAACTAAATTTATCTAAACTAAACAAAAAATAAAAACAAACAACTTAGTTTTTTCTAAAGTTTTGATCAAAGTAAATAACTCACAGCATTGCATCAGATCAAAAATGAAACTAAATATGCAATAAGCAATATTTAAAATAATAAAATACTCCGAATTTGTAACCCCTATAACTTGTAGTAATGTATTAGACTAAAATTAGAAGTGCTGTTTATGTTACCTCCGCATTTAGGAAACAGTACAGAACAGCAACACAAAAGCCCTGTGGGAAAAAAACAAGAAGCTGTGATTATGACCGCTGGACACAGTGGGTCAAACTTTATTGGACACAGTAAATAATTATAATTAGTTAATAAACCTTATAAAATGATTACTTTAAATATAAAGATTCTTAGATCTTAGACCCAGATCATTAAAATATACAAAGTGAAAAGGTCATCAAATGGCTAGAAGGGCTGGAACAGTGATCATTCATAATGTCACAATGATTTGGAAAATTAGATTAACTTTTGCAATTGTAAAATATGTAATAAATCTATTTTTCCTATTAAAGGCAGAACAATATTTTACTCTAAATTACTTTTACTGGACTCTCGACTCCTGAAAAGGAATGATGAGTCGGGGGGTGGTGCGCGCCCATGCTTCTATCCTTAAATAGCCATTTTTGGCTAAAAACAAACATACACAGAAGTCCAGATAAAGGGAGGTGGGCTGCAGATCCCAGCATGCATTCATCACCTAGTGCTGCTGCTTTCAAAAAAATACTTGGCATTGGAGAATCCAGACCAAACAAACAGCAATAAGCCAAAAATGAAAACTGATTCTGAGTGTTAGAAAAATGTTAACATTTAGGGATGCGTACCTGAAAAGAGCCCAGGATCAGATCAAAGACCAGACGCACGTAGGACTGTATGTGATGAGGCATGAAGGCAAAGATAATGTAGTTTATTCCGAACAAGGGAATCAGAAGTAGAGTTGATTTGGCTAACCTCCTACAGAGCACATATGAATTAGAGAATATGTATTGAAACAAAGAAGACTTACAAATTGAACAATTTCTCAAAATATAATAATAATATAGCATAAATCAACAGGGAATCTATTCTAATTCATATACCGATTATAAACAATCTGATTACTGCCTGTAGCAGCACAAACTCACGAGTACTGGTTTGATTCACTTCTGCCGATGTCTCTGCAATTGATTTTCTGTCGAAGAATTCGGATGATGCACACAAACAGGATGAAATTCAACTGCAAGCAGGGACATTGTAGTTATTAGTTATTATAGTTAACATTTAGATTCAGTAAGATAAGGAAATTATGGAGGAAACTGTCATTTTTTAAGTAAACAACAGAAATACTGACTTCAAAACTAAATAACATTCTTTCTTCTTAGAATCCATAACGTATTGACTTTATGGACAGCTGAGATTCAACCCACATTTAGTCATTTTATAAAGCATTTTAAAAACATAATTCTGTGAATTTAAGGAAGCAAATTATGTAATACCCATACCACCCTTGTAAAAACAATCATCTTGAACCTCAAATCTTCTACAGGAACACCATGCCACATTTAAAAATATACTTAAAACTCCACTTCCAAATAGAGGAAACAACAGAGAATATAAAACGTCTCTGGCCTTTCTCTGGATTTCTTTAAGGTCTTAGTGACAACCAGCAAAATTGGGATTATTAGAAGTGTAGCCACAAGAATCATTTACAGCTAACCTATTACAATTACAATAACAGTCACAAAAAAACCCTACAATTATAAACTTTAATGATCAGTAAGAATGTTCAAACCTACCATAATTATTGTTAAAATTGGGGTTTTAATAATCCACCACAGATTGTCATCAATAAAATCCCAGCATCTATAACAGAAACAGTTGCAAAAAAGACAATACCATGAGTTTAATAAAATTAGTCTTAAGAGGAAACTAAAAGAAGACTCTTTATTTGTACAGCAGATATAAATGAATCGTTCAGGACAGGTCAGGTATCTTCTTCATTTTGCACTGAATCTATTAAATGATTCAAGTATGTAGCATCATAGATTTGCTCTTAAAATATAGTTTGTACTAGTGATTTTACTTCAAAAATAATCAGTAATCAATTTTGTACTCAGTGTTTCCAGGTTTTGTCCATCCACTGGGACACTGGGTTATGAGAAAAAGTACAAACTGATGTGATGTTTGTAAGTCCATAAACATCTGGACATGTGCATATTTCTAACTTGTAAAATGATTAAATGCGCTTATTTATATGCAGCGTGATAGAAAACTCCCATCTTAATTACGAAATGGATCATTTATATTAAAAACGAATGAATTCTGATTTCCATGACTTCAGCTGTACTTGTATCTCACAGATGTGCAGATTTTATATATATTGCGTGACCGGAGTCTCTGATTTGTTGTAAAGTTGAATCGGCCAAAAATGTGAGTAGAAATCTGAAGAGGAATGTTTTGACGCGACGTTTCTTGTGTGTACACCAAACTCTTATTAAACCCCTCATGTACTGGCTGACGATGGAGTAAATTCTCTGCACGCAACTGTCTTCAAGAATAAATGTTTGTACACAGTAAAGCTGTGTTGGTTTAAAGTATTTTGGGGGTGGGGGGTCAGGGGGTGAAAAGCACTAGAGAAGTACTTACCCGACATTATGTAAGTAGGCTTTTGTAATGCTCCATGAGGTGATGAAGACTGCCGGGACTCCTGTTAACATTTTAGATCCAAATACACAAATGGGACGATTGTTAGAAATGTAAACAGACTGATTTACAAAGCAAAATCATTTTTTAAAAGCTTATTGCATTTTTAATTATAAGTGCAACATAAGCAAACAATGCAAAACACATAGATTAATATATTAATCCGTTACACTAGCCCATCATTAGTGCTATCGGCCAGCTGGGCATTTATACATACATGACTGACAGGCCTGTGGAGGGAAGTGGGGAGTACAAACAGCATTGGGACCTACACATTACACCTACAGGAGCTTCCATGACATGCCATTCTAAATCCATAGACATTAATATGTATCTGGTCCCGCTTTTGCAGCTGTAAAGGAAGCCCTGCTACAAGATTTTGGAGCATATCTGTAGGAATTTGTGAACCACCAACGTTAGACGAGGGGAATCTGGCTCTCAAAGTCACACTGCTTGCTGCTTCATCATGTTATTATTATCATCAAGACCATCTTGACATTTTCATTAGTTGGATCATAAAAATCTGTTTATGTTTATGGTCAGAGAAAATTTATACTGAGGGTCTGGACGGAGGTTTCGGAGCTAGCCTCCTGAACTCTGAACTTCCTGAACTTGGACGACCAGCTGCTGCTAAATGTGCTGCCGAAGTGGACATCACACAAACGTAAATCAGGCTTTTAGTGCTGCACTCACCCCAGCCAATTAGAATGTACCACCAGAAGTACTTCCTGTGAGAGAAGAAGGAGACGGCAAGGAGCGCGTGTAAGTAGAGACCTTCCACCAGCAGCCAAAAGAAACTGGCCATGATGCCATACTGGAAGAACACCACCGCAGCCTTGCACCCAACCTGTAACAAAAAGCACTCATGTTTACTGCCCTTCATTCATTCATTGTCATTCACTGCTTATCCCGGTCAGGGTCGTGGTGAGTCTGATTCATTGGGCAAAAGTCAGGAAGCACCACAAACACACACATTTAAACACACACATTTCAGGGAGAACATGCCAACCACACAGAAAGGACCTTGGATACGACTCACTGCACCACTGTGCCACCCTATATACAATATTACATCTCCAAAACATTTGCTCCATCCCTGCAACACTTGCTTTTCTGTGACTGAATGATTACTGTGTTTACTGAACCTTTTTGACTCACATGAACTGTTATTGCTGTATAACAGCGACAGTAAATCTTGGCTCATATTTCTTTAGCATCTAAACTGATCTGGGATCTGCTGCCTGCTTCACCGTTTATTTAACGCTGTAGGTTTGCATATCAAAGACTATAAAGCTACAAAGCCGAGGCACATGAAACATTTGTGGAGCCCGTTATTCAGGCCTGCCGTGACCGGTGCTGAATGAGTGGGTGAGCACCAGGAACTGGAGTGTTTGCACACTGCCACTGTGACAGACGTATCCTTTTGGGCAGCAGCTGTGTCTAAGCGCACAGTGTTTATACAGCAGATTAACAACTTAAAGCACTTCATGCACCACACACGCACACAGACAAACATGCACACACAGACACATGCACAAAAACACACAAGAACACACACACACACAAACATGAGCACGGACACACAGGAATAAACGTGCATGCAGATACACACACACAAAGACGTGCACACACAAACGTGCACACAGACACACACACATACAATCATACACACACAGGAACAAACACACACACATTTATACACACAAAGACGTACACACACACGTGCACACAATCATACACACACAGGAACAAACGCACACACATATACACACACAAACATGAGCACGGACACAGGAATAAACGTGCATGCAGATATACACACACAAAGACGTGCACACAGACACACACACACACAATCATACACACACAGGAACAAACGCACACACATATACACACACAAAGACGTGCACACACAAACGTGCACACAGACACACACACATACAATCATACACACACAGGAACAAACGCACACACATTTATACACACAAAGACGTACACACACACGTGCACACACACAATCATACACACACAGGAACAAACGCACACACATATACACACACAAAGACGTGCACACACAGAAACAAATTTGAGCACACATACACAAACATGCACACACAATCACACACAAACACAAACATACACACACAGAGAGACGTGCACACACAAACATGCACACACACGGGCAAACATGCACACACACAAAAACAAACATGAACACACACACACACTCACACTCACAGTGGTCTTATCTTGTTTAGCCAAAAAAAGCTTGCTTTTCCAATTAAACTATGGCATATAATGCCCCATTACTGCCAGACAGCCACTGTTGGGCCCTTGAGCAAGGCCCTTAACCCTTTATTGCTTTCCTCTTGAATAAAAGCATCTGCTAAATGCTGTAAATGTGAATTATAGGACTGTTACCACTATTTTTTAAACAAACAGAAAAAAGCAGAGCAAACCTACAAAGAAGCACATTAACATGATGTTAGATGTGGCAGGCATGCCAGACTAGACTAAAAGCTATAATCAAAGGTCTGGGGCTGTACTATCATCAGCACCCCAGAGACCAGAGCTGTGACAGGAGAGCATATATCTCAGCAATGATTGGGAGTCCTTTGACGTTAAAGTCAATATGTAAAGAAACTCCTCTTTTATCTCCCTAAGGCAACATGTTTGCTTGTGAAACAAATTATATAGATACCACAGAGGAATCTATAGGCAGGAATATATTTCCTGTACAGAATTGTGTAGGGGTGTAGCGACGTATATATTTCTATGTAGAGACTACAGAACACACTTCATATTTAACCATGCACAATATCACTATGCACTGAGCTGAAGGTTACGTCGTTTAAAATAATTTGCCCGTATGCTATATGAAGTACCTATCTGCCTATAAAATACAAACAACCGTGATATATTTTCATCATCATGCAGTGAAAACGTCGCTACATGCAAGTAGCTTTAATCCATGACACCAAAATCAAACAGAACCAGATACGGCTGGGTAGCAAAAGGGCAAACATGGGCTGGTTACACAGAGATCAGCCATGTCCACCTTTGATGGATTTAACAAACACAGAAACCTGGATCGAGCACAATGAATCAAGTAACACTCCAAAAGTAAAGAAAGCAAAAGCTTGATGTCAGAAAGTAAATACTGTTTGTTTCCAATGTGAAAAAAGCACATTTAGGCTGCATAGTTGTTGGCATTGACCTCAAAGAGAACAAATACAGATGATGTGGGATTAAATTCACTGACTAAATACTTTATTCAATATTTTGACATGTTAAATGCATTTAAGTAAATATAAGATCAATAAACAAAACCAGTTGCACTCTTTTTTTGATGTCTTTATATGTCATAACACAGAATCATAATGCTCCAATACACCAAAACAAGTTAAACGCTGTTCTTAATAGCTGTTCTAAAATTAAACAGTGGCCATTGTCCATTATTTATTTATTCACCTTTTATTACTGATTTATCACGGTCAGGAATGTGGTGGCTCTGGCATCTCCTGTAAAAAGATTGGGCACAAGGCACCGTAGACAGAAAATCAATCCATCGCAGGGCAACGCACATTAACATTCACTCGCTCACTTACACAAGGGCAGTTTGGAGTGGACACAGAGAGAAAATACAAAACTGCTCACAGACTAAAAGTGAGGATTTTGTACGTGACTTTACTCACACCAATCTGGGAACCTGATTACAGGGAGAAAATCCATTGCGGACACTAAGAGAACAAGCCCGACTGCTCATCAAGCACTACTGCAAACCTGCTTTTTAACCCCCCATAAGCATATGAATGATAAACCACGTATCATGAACCCTCCTGGTTTATACCACTGCACTGATTCTTGGGAGCTGACTTCTTCCACTGCATGATACAGACACAATTATGTCACTGGTATAGTTTGCTTTGGCTATTTTAAGTAAATGCTTTTTAAACTGTGTCATTTTGTCAAAGCTCAAGAATTAAAATATTAAAAACAAGCAAATACAGTTGCATGAATATATTTACTGAGTTTATTGAACTGCCACAGTTCAAACTTTTCCTCAACATTTGCACATTAATGGCACACCATTCTAAAGCGGCCTTAAAAGTCAGTACGAGGATTAAGGACAGAGAAAAGCACGGCGGGTCTCCCCACGGCTGGAGTCTGTCACCCGATTTTCTTTCACAAGGCGAGAGATTTGTTTCTAGTCTTCTAAAAGGGGGTTTCAGAGAATATACTAGGGAATAAAAGCTCTAAAAGCCTCCCCTTATTGATTCCAGATGAGAAATGAGACCACAAAGGTATAAATAGGAACCCTAAAGGCTTCTGAAGAAATGAAGCTGCCTGACATTCTGGAAATTTAAACACAGTGGTGAGGAACAACGTCATTAACAAAGAAAAAATAAGAATGGCTTTAAAATAACAAAAAGTGATGAAATATTAATTTCTTAAGATAATTTGGGATTTATTCATGTATTTTATTTTGTATGTCCATAAAATATAAAAAATCTATAAAAGACAACTATAAATATAGCATTACAGTTACATTATGAACAAATGCTTTTACCCAAAGCAACTTACAATAGTGGCTAATACTATACAAGCAAATAAGGGTTAAAGACCTTGCTCAGGGATTCAACCAACAACCCTCTGATCACTAGTCCAGTACCTCAACCATTAAGCTACCACTTGCCTGGGGCTTTAAATTAATTTAATGTGGAGTAAGTGGAAGTGGAGTAAGTAGAATTTACTAAATAATGCATATAAATAAATAATGACACTTACATATAACATCAGAACAGACTGGACCGTCAGCTATAGTGTTAAAGTAGTAACAAGCAGCACTAACACACTTGGTGTAAAATACTGGTCTAAGTACGCAGGTTATAGTGTTGTGTGAAGCACGTAGCATTTCCACTCGATATAAAACCACAATACTGCTGTCCTTGTATTTTCTAGACGTATTATCGAACATTTTGCTATGAACTGCACAAACAAGCAAATTACAGTACTGTGACAGCATACAATTTGAGCAATTGAGGGTTAAGGGCCTTGCTCAAGGGCCCAACAGCAGCAACCTTGCAGTGGTGGAACTTGAACCAGCAACCTTTTGATTACTAGTCCAGTACCTTAACCACTAGGCTACAACTGCCATATTTTCTGCTGCTGGGATGCTTTAATAGACACTATCTCTGACTTATAAATCAGTGTTCCGTTCATCTCTTAGTTTTATCTAAATCATGAAGAAGAAGAGGTAAGAAAAGCAGAAGCACTTACGGAACCAGAATTGCACTCATCCGGCTCCTCCACCTCGTAGAGCACCACATCCTTCATAATAACCGCTACTGCCTTCAGGATGAATGACAGGAACAGGTGAATGTGGATGTAGTTTCTTGTGCAGTGAAGCTTCCTACATATAAAATATATGAATATACGAACATTTGAATATATAAAATTTCTTCTCTATTATTGTCTAAGGGCAAAATTAAATATTTAGTTCAATTGCTGCACATTTTTGGTTAACTGTAAAAATGAGGTACATGTTGTTTCCTCAAAGAAGGCCTGCAAGGGATCTGTTTTCCTCTTTAATTTTGTGTGTGTTACTTTAAAAGACATGAAAGCGAGCTACTTAAGAAGTGGACATCAAACTTAATGCATTATCAGGTCGTAGCTGTTTCAGTGAGAGATAACACAAAACACCACAGTGCACTTTTGATGGGATAATGTGCTTTAAGCCACAGCCAAATGTAGCTCAAATTTCTTTATATATAATAAATAAGGATATTGTGGCTTACCTAAAAAAACACAAGATGGAGATGGCAGCGACGAGGGAAGTCAGAGATACAGCATGACCGATGGTGTACCCAATCCTCACAGATCCCAGAAATTCACCCTAAAATCAGCAAACAGACAGTTAGTGTACAGACACACTGCCATGCTTTAACAGGATAGAGCCTTCCTCAAACTGTTAGCACAAATTTAAACGTGCACAACTCTTTAGAATGTTGCTGTGTGATATCGATTTCCCCGGTTCAATCGAAACTATGGAAGCCAAACAATAGTTTACGGTCTACAGCACCAGAAAATCCATTACAGCCGTTACAAGCCTCAAACGGATAAACGTACCATGTCTTCACCTTCTGTGAAATTGAGACTATAGCCACAGTTCTGTGCAATCACAGCCGGGTCGATGTTTGTCCAGCCGTCCCCGGTGCACATCTTTGATATATTTCCTACAGTGAGAAAGCACAACAACATATTGTGATCCTGATCACAGAACAGGCGGCTGCTGCTGCTGTATTCCAAAAATAACTATAAATAATTATTACTTCGATTAAAATAATGACAGTAATTATTAGTACTATTTATATTACAGATTTAGAAAATAGGGGAATTAATTTGGGGTGATGGGAAACAAAGTTAATGAAGTTTAAATAAATAAAACCTGCTTTTCAAAATACTGGATTAGGGAAAATTATGGGTTTTATTTCTGTGTAATGACAGAGCTTTAAGAACTTGCAAAATGTGTCTTCGAAACTATTTATGCAAAAATCCATGGCATATTTCAATGTGGCAGCATAAATGAACATGCAAATGATTAATTAGTCAAAAGGCAGGCTGTGAAATTCACTTCTTTCCCTTTTTAATACAAACACAATGACATGGTTGGTCAAGAATTTGGCATTTTATTAAATTACATGGACCTATTTTTATTGAATAAGAGCCAAATCTGTTACTCTTTAATTAAAAAAATACAAAACGGTGAACATAATGAAAAGACAACGCACTGTGCAGCCCTTTTCACATTTGCTCATCGTGTGGTGATAAAACCAGAGAGAAAGCCCCACCAAAAAATCCCTCATATGTCAACATAACAATAGACTTGGCCCTGTGTGTCAGAATAATTGTCTGTGACAATGTGAGACGCTGTAAATAGAGATAAGATTGAAAAAACTCTACAATACGTTTAACCAAGCCAAGAACTGAGATTGAGCCAGTTGTTGATGGAGTCATTTCTCATTCAGCCTCCACACTGGAAGCCAGGAAAAAGCAATAGATAACTTTTACATAATTCACCGTGTGTTCAAACAGTTCTACTTTAATTTGTCTTCTGGTAGGCTGGAAAAGATCTGTAGAGCTTTTTTAACCTTTGTCTTTTCCAACCAAATTGAGTCATGTATTCTAGGAAGATCAGAGGAGTGTGTAAGTGATGAGAGTTGTACAGAGGGAGAATCGAAAGTTCTAGACTTGAGTCTTACCAAATGTACTTGGCAATCAAGCACAGATTGAAAATACTCAGAAAGACAGAAAGGGAAAAAAGTTCCTAAATGAATCGGGTCTCATTTCCCAGCACAGTCTGTGAGGACGTAAAAAATATGAGAGACTCTCCAGAGTCTGGACTCATAAAAAAGGCTTTGCCTTTCATTTTTACCTGCTGTGAAGTGAGTCAGGAAGACTGTAGGGTTCATTATGCTACTTTCAGAGTGAGAAGATGACCATTAGCCCTGGACACTTCAGTCTCCTTGTTCTTTTTTGCCTTTACATAGATGTAGCTTTAGAAAATTAGAGAGACGGAAGCCATCCTGAACGAACCTGACAATGGTCATTACAATGTAATTTAAAGCTTAATTTGACGTTATACTTCCGTTTTTACTATTTCTTTGTTTTTCTTTCTTTTTTTAAGACACCCATTAAAGCAGACTACAAAAATGACAAATGCAATCTGGAGTTGAATGTCCAATTAAAGTCACACTAGAGTGTTGCTTAGCATTTGGACTTTAGTCAGTCTCATTAGTTGCTGCAATTAGAGAGTAGAGAGATGAATCCAAAATCATCTGCACAGCCAAAACACCCTTCTAATTACATCTACCAGTGAGGAACACCGGAGAAAATCTACAGTTGAATGTCACAGAACTATTGACTAATCAAAACCTCGAGCTTACATTCTGCACTTCCTGATCCGCAAATAAGCGTTTGCATGAACGCAATCTGCATAAAATTTACATTTTTCATCGCTTTCAACCAAAGCAAGTGTTGAAAATTGAGTAGAGCAGTTGATGGTTGGGGGGCAGTGAAAATAGCAACCATAAAGCATCATCAATACAAACAATGAAAGGAAATGTTCCCTTAAACTATACAACCACAGATCAACACTAGTCTGTGGGACCACACGAGTAGACTGCATTATAAAAACAATATCAATCTGGAATTTTTAAATCAGAGCGTAATGTGTAACATAAGCTGTACACATAATAAAAGGACCAGCATATTTGTATCAGCAGGGGTTTCGACTGTAATTAAATTACAAAATCTCTTAACACATCTTTAGGTCATCTGTTAGTGGCAGCTTATTTCATTAGCGCATGTTGAAGCTGGTGATTAGCTCCGTAGAGTCCATGCCAAGGCTAGCCTGGAAAAATGTGCTTTCTTTAGTGAACCGTTGAACAGCCTTTCCTCTGCTGCGTGTGTAATTGATGACGGTCTCATTTCGACCTGGAGTTCAACTTTTGTTTAATTAAAGTGAGGAGTGATGTGAGCTTAAACAGAATTCAGCTCAGAGACAGCGAACGGGTTTTTCGAATTCCGAGAGTTGGTTCATTTATTTATTCATTTTCGGTCATTCCAAAAGCCTCCGTTATGCTGAGATCAGTGTTTTGGTGAAGGTCACGATGGGTCTGAAACCTCCCAAAAAACACAGGACAGTGATCCATCGAGAGCAACGCACAATTACATATTCGTTCACTTACAGCGATGGGCAATTTCAGGTAGCCAATTTACCTGCTGCTGTGTCAGACCTGAGGTGAGCCCACCATGCTACCTCGTCATAAAAATGCACTTTCCTGAAAAAAGTGTAAAAATATATAATATGTATTAATTATCTTTACATAAGAGTAAATATTTTTGTCACAAAAGATCTTTTTTTCCACAAAAGTGTCTAATCTCTGTGGATGAAATCAAAAGCTATCATTTGGACGTTTGTTCTATGGATGCTCAGCACATTATCAGACCGGTCTCTGACAGCAGAAAGCAGACGCTGTAGACGCTGTAGATCTTCTCCGAACGGTGGCCGTGCCAGGGGAATGCTTTCATCTGGCCAAACAACAAGGAGATGCAGATTTTTGATGTCGTGCACGAAAATGGTGCAGAAAATGGTGACGCTAATCTCCCTGGCACAGTGTTGTTTCAGTGCAGCGCAGAAGAGATGGAGGGCGAAACGGAGAGAGCCGCAGCTAACCGCAAGGCTGAGACGTGCTCATGTAGAAGTTCGTGTGATTGTGACCCGAAACAATCGGAAAAGCCCCGAGATTTCATTGTTTATCGGAACAGTAGGAGTTCCTTAGCCGTCCATTAAACAAGGAGGTTTGGAGGTCCTTTTTGAAAAATGTCTTGAGTTATTTTGGGGGTTTTCGTCCATTTTTCACCCAAGTTTAGTCTCCTGGCTGATGAGATTAAATCTATAATTGCACTAAAGAGAACTTCAGTAGTACCAGCACTGTTGGTTGGTGTACTAATCTGATATACTATTAATGCTATTCTGTGGTTTGGAATGCTAACACTGTCAGCTCGTCTCAGCAGAGCAGCAGATCTGAAGATTTACTTACAATCTATCGAACATTTTTACTAACCAATCACATAGACGTGGGTGGCGGTTTTTAGGCACTTCTGGTGCGGAGAGTGACTTTTCCGAGCTGCCTCACCCTCTCTCTTATATAAAGCACCTACCCGTCCATTTAGAGGCATCGGGCGCCTGTTCAAACATTAGCATAATGCAGGCATTAGTGCCACATGCACATGAAGACAACTGACTCATACGGCACAGTTTTCAACAAAAGGTAACATTCATAGTTTGTGCCAAATGACAACCGTGAAGATCGTTCCAGATAACGTGAATTAGGAATTTAAATGAAAATTTTAATTATATGGACACCTGACCATGAGCTTAACCATGACAATTCCATTCCAAAACCATAACGTGAAGTTCTTCACAAATATATCAGCCATCACACTACTGCAAAGGCTTTTCTTAAGTTGCTCTAGTGTGGATGTGGGAACTGATGCCCAGTCAATAAAAAAAAAAAAAAAACATTCGTGAGGTCAAAGCACAATAATGACGCACGTGTATTTTGTCACCACACTGTCACAGTCCCACCTGCTATATAGCTAATGCTATCTCACAACTCAAAACAGAGCAGATTGCCAGGAATAACACATAATTGCAAGCCATAAGTGTCATCAATCATAAATAAAAGGTCATTACAGTGGCGCATGATATAGAGGTCAGGTCGACTACATGAGTTTATTATGGAGTCCAGGTTTTCTGGCCTCGTCACCGAGATCGTTGTGTAACCACCAGTGATTAAACTTGACTGTTTCAGGAACGATTTCTCGTTCCTATTTTATCTTAATTGTTCCAAATGCAGAACGCATTGGCAGGAATTCTAATCTCAAAAACAAACACTCGGCACTCGTTGGCTACCACTGAAACGAACTAAATCCTGGTTGTTAATCAAAGCTTGTGAGTGTGCCTGATGTAAGACATCTTGTTTTTCCAGCAAAATATAAAGTTCCTCTAGGATGATATATTTAGAAATCTAATGCGTAATAGATAAATCCCCCGAGCAGCTTTTTTTTCCTCATGACGCGATAACACGGACATCTCACGGTGGTGTGAGAAAGCACACGCAATTTTACAACCTGAGTTATGGGCAAACCACTCTAAAAAATGAACGGCTGTTTGTCTGCCGTAAAAGCTTCTGGGTAAAAAGTTCAAATGTGTCGGGACGTGAGAGGCCTCGCCTTTATAAAATTTATGACATGTTCCTGGATTTGAGTGACTGTGTTTCGTAATACTTGTTTTTCTCTTCATTCAGTTACGTAGCGCTGATTAAACTTGGTTAGTGTTTATTTTTAAATGAGCTGATTCGACACTGTAGGGTTTTAGTGCTAATATTTAATGCTTTGCTGCACAAGACGTTCGGAAAATGGTCTAGAAACAAAGAATGATTTATTTAATACCTGTTTCGCCTCCTTCTTAATCTTTTATGTGTAATCTTTTTCGAAATTTTTAAGCGGGGCATTTTTCTTTCATTTGACTGTGGATAGTGGACAGTATCACACGTGTCCATGAATCCCATCTGACCTTCCTGAAACATTTCTTCTCAGCATAAATGTGAAAATTTGGGGACTTTAAATCTTGACAAACTTCTGTTTCATCTGCCTTTTGATGGGTACTGTCAAACAAGCCATGTGTATATGGGCACAGATACGTTTCCGGCTGTAGTTACCAGCAGGGTTACTGCAGGGTCACAAAGCTTCAGCATCAACATAAGAGTGATTTTACTTAGCAGATACCACCCTATAAATAAATAAAGCTTGCATGTCAAAACGGATTACAACCTAAGGTAGATTTTCCTTAAAACATTCCTGGCAGGACAACATAACTATCAACATTCCCATTATAAAGACTCTCAACCTGTTTGTTGTAAATTTTCCTGAACATGTGCTTCCCACTGACGACAACATGAGGCCAGGCAGTAATATACGGCCTCAGATTAAACACTTTGCAACATGGCATTCCTTCAGCTCTTTTATCTGCACTTCCCATCATAAGACTGTTTCATCGGCTTGATCTGCCCACACATCCACACCACGCTCCTCCAATCACATCTGGCTGGAAAAACTGATCTCAAGAGTTTTTTTGACAAGTGGAAGATAAATCCTCACTACTTCAGCCTCGAGAACCTAAATCCTTCAAGCCCTGTCTGGAAAGTCTTCTCTCAAAGACAGGTTTACAACCCAACTTTTTGAATCTGAGCAGGTCCTGGAAGCTATTAGATAAATGTATGCAGGGTTCATAGAGCTGTTAGCAAAGATGTAGATCATGGCTAAAAGCTGTTCATTCTGGCAGAGAACCAAATGAGGAAAGATTACATACTCGTACATTAGAACTAAAAAGCAAATGTTGAAATGTCAGGCATCATATCTTGGCAGGTTGCTTTTATTTCTGTAAGTGTACATTTATTTACATTGTTATCAATAATTCTTAGCTACAATCATTATTTTATGTCTATTATTTCATCAAATCATGACAACATGTTTATCATACCTAATATTGTTCACCATTAGCACTGGTTAGTTAGATTGGTAAACATTTTATTAATAGGAATAAGAGAATTACCTTTCTTATCACTGACATGGCTAAAGTACTTAGGACAGGGGATGGTGATGAGCTGTCCGACAGCCGCCGACGGCCAGCAAGCGACGTCCCACTCGCCACTGCAACCTGGAGAAAAGGAGATCAGACTTTGTAGCATGAATCTGACCACTGTGCACTTTTTTATAAGCACATCTTGTGGGGTGTTTTGCTTATTTATTTGGATTTGAAATTATTCGATTGGCTTCTATCTGGCACAGTAACGTCCACAGATTGTCGTAACATGTTTTGAGGGGTCATGACCTAATTTACCACCTTGTTACAGATACTTGTTCAGCGTTATCATATCATAACATGATAACGCTGAACAACCTATTAGTTATTAGTTATTAGTTGCCTGTTTTCCTTCAGAAACTTGTGACAAGGCAAAAGCAATAAAGGATGTTATCACTAAGCAGAGCTTATATAATAAAAAAGGAAAATAGAAAATCTGTAGATCACTTTACCACAAATCACACTAGGGAGGGCAATGTCACATTAGTAAAACTCTGCTTTTTTAACTCTAGACCGCTGCCACCTGCCATCACTTCATCTAGTAAGAATCCAATCAGTAGTAGATTAGTGATGTTTGGACGAGGGAATGGACGCCACTTCAGTCTGATTAACTACATGCAAGGAACTGAGGCACCACATCTATTAAAATTAACAACCCCAGATGTTCATCCAATTTATGATCCACTGCTAATGTTGATCTTTACATCTACCTCAGACCACACAAAGCTTCATATACGTTACATAATATTACTCACGGTAGCCATGACTAGCCATCATTTTTTAATGTATATATTTTCATTGCAGGTCCAGTTTAAATCTGGAACGGGTGCAAGGCAGGAATTCCCTGGACAGGGCGCCAAACCATTCCTGGGTTTTAACCCCTCCCCACTTTCTTAGATATATCTAATCATGTCTGTAAAGACACCCTGCCAGCCCACAGTGCCACGAACATCCAGGTTGCCCAAACATGACTGCTTTCCTTTCATTCAAGCTTCTGTAAAATTAATGCTCTGTTTATATTTGCTATGTTTGTTAGGTTTTACTACAATACATAGTGATACTGGGTTGCATGAGTAGTATACTGTAACATCTAATCTCGTGCATTTAAGATACAGAAGAAAGTGAAGGTGACCGTGTTTGGAGCACTCATGCTATCACATCCCAAAGGTCAAAACACCCAAACACAAATCATCCACTTATAAAAGTGTCTAATAAATCTACTTTTTATGAGATAGGTGAAGTGAACGCTGCTCAAGCTGCTCCTTTTGACAAAAATAAGTTAAAATAAATGCCAACTGCAATCTCTAGTCTCTGGACTTTAGTTAGAAAGGTTCAAATAAGACAGGGTGTGTGAGGGACCTGGGTTCAATCCTAGCAGACCCAGAGCAACCCTGACCGGGATAAAGTGTTTGGGGATTATAAATGAATTACGTTTAATAGTGTCACAACCAAACATTTACCCGGAATAACCAGCGGTTTGGGATATACTTTTATTTGTTAATCATCAGTAACTACTTCTTCCTGATCGGAGGGACGGGCAAAGATATGGACAGGGCACCGTTTCAACACAGGGCACTGCACACTTATTCCTTCACTGACTCACTCAGCATACACAGGAAGAACATGCTAAACACCCAGACAGTGACCGTAAGCAAGGATTTAATGTGGTTTATCACATTTCCATATTTATATTTCTATATCTCTAAACCGTAAGCAAAATGGACACCTGGGTTCGATCGTTTCCATTAAAAGTAAACGTCAACGTATTTAAGTTTAATCTGAGTATTTTAGCTTCCCTTGCTTAGAACCACAGCGTTTGTTAGTACACACTGCTGGCTTAGTAATATAGTCCTTTCAGGCCTTATAAATATTCTGTTGACACTCTGCAGTCAAACCTACATGTCATGCCGTATACTGTATACAGTGAAAACCAATAATCCACGTCACCCATTCCAATACATCTCCACAGAAAGCTTATTAACAAGCACTGTCAAACAATCCACAGGTTTCACACTGGCTATTATCATGAATTCATTAAAATGCAAAGGCGGCAAACCAACCTGATGTGACATTTTCCAACTTGGCAAAGCACTCGTCTCTCTCCATCTCCAGGTCGATCACGATGTCGCACGTCTGCACCGATAACATCTGATGAAACAGATAAAATACGCCCAGATGCTTTCACATCGACAGCTTACTGACATTCACTCAAAAGGTTACAGACGACTTGAGAAACACAATGTGTCCCTGCTTGATCTTTTACTGCCACTTATTTGCAGAAGAAATAGGTCTAAGTAAATAAGCTGCCTAAGAAATACCACTTTTGTCCCTCTTAAGCAACATCAAGCAGAATATTCCAGCCTGGCATCCAGTGTTTTCCAGTGAAACCGGCCCTGCAGCAACCAGCGTTGTACGTCAAGTCAAATTTATCTTTACAGTGCTCTTTGCAATTGTTTTTAAGCAGCTTTACAAAATCCAGGACCAAAAATACATTTTCACGCACTGATTATTCTAGTCAAGATCGCAGCAGGTCTGGTTTTACAAAGAAACACTAGCCACCAGGCCGGAATACCCTGGACAGGGCCCCAACGTAACGCTTCAACCAACCAACTAACCCCCCAAACCCCCTCAGACATAGTTCAGACTGTAGGATAATGAACTGGCCAGCAGTCATAATAACTATCATCTTACAGAGTTTAGCCATTTGGAAGTTATGTTCTCTATTGCTTCTGGACAGTTTTAAACTGCACCATTATACTGTAACTGGAACCAGCACAAGAAAGGGTATAAAAACCATCTTTGTAATTAAAACAGTAATAATGTTGGAAGGGCTAAATGAAAGGATATGGGCACTCTGGGGCCAATCTGATTTATGCTAATGCCAGTGCCACTCTGGCCCCATTCCTGATTACATACCTGTGAAGAACTGAATGAATGAATTGAAATGAATTAAGACATAATGCTATCCTGGGAGCTATCGGCTTCCATTACTTCCTAGCTACATCCGCCTACGAGCTACAGTCTTGGAGTTCACTATACTTCCTGCGCCCGTCAGCAGATCTCTATATAACTTAATCTTCATAACTTCATTATTTGCTCTCTTGGATTCCTTCACAAACCACCAGAGGATGGCGAGATTTATTCGGAGTTACTCGGCAGATGAATCCTCTCCGCAGTGGCATAAATCACTGCCCTGAAAGCCATTGTTCATCTCAGACGATATATCCCATACGGATTCTCCTCCTGATCTAAACCTTTGATACGGGGTATGCAGCTTCACCATTTACAGCCTTTTACACCGATGATGAATCACTGTTTAATACAGTCTATAGATGAAGTAGATGAATACACTTTCCGTCTGTGTGCAATGCCTGTGGTCGTCGGGGCAAATGCAAAAGCGGTAGATGTAGTTCTGCCATTGTACCCACCTCATCAAACAGTGATGAAAGTGGTTGCCCTGTGGCGTCATCCAGCAAGTGAAACAATGCATTACTAATTATAAACAGCTAATGTATCAGTAAAGCATCAGACATTTACATGTCTATGGTGCATAGCCCCCATGGTAACACCACAACTACGGTAAAAAACCAATATATAGGTATAAAACCAATGATGAATGAACCAATGATGAAAAAAGATGCTCAGTAAGTAACACCTTTAAAGGAACAATCCAGTGTTTTTTTTTTACCAATTCTCTATCTGCTGTATTTGTGGTATCTGTAAAACACCAGGAACATTAAGTTAAAGACATTGCTTGAGTCATCATGCATGATTATGAGGCAACCGTTATTTACACCTTAAAACATCTCAACTCGTGTAGGAAGTCACCTGCTCACATTATTTACTCATCAAAATGCAACACAGATCGGCTTAAAAACGATTATATATTTAATCTAACTGGTCATGCAGCACTAATATATGTTCTTCACTTCAGAGACGGGACTGGAAATCTGTAGCATCGTTGATGTACTTGCACGGGCCTCTCGATGGAATCTTACAGCACAGCCCAATTTATCTGAGAAATTACCAGCTGTGGTCATTCATAATCACTGATGAGGAACTCGAAGGTCATGTTTAATTCAGCAGAGCTAAAACTGCACCACAGACTCGAGTTCGAGTCTCAGCAGTGCCATCGGCTTCAGACACGATCATCTGCGTCTAAATTAGGGAAGGCCGGATCGGATGGGGAATAGCCTCCTTATCTGTGACCGGTCAAAGTGTTGGCGTGAGAGGCAGCGGTGCACAAGGGCATCGCGAGATCCTCTGTACGTACACATAAGGGCATCTGTAGGAATACTCTGTTAAGAAGTGGCTGGCATATTTTCACATGTAAGAGGATTAGAGTGTGCTGTTGAAGTGTCAAGAGGTGCCGAAGGACGTGGGGGAATTGGACATATCCAAATGAAATGAGAAATCATTTTCTACACATCCAGAGTGTTCCAAGGACAGTTACAGTTGCTGTTTGACTGAAATTGTATCAGTAGTGAACTGAATTCCAATAGTAATAATAATAAATGATCGCCATCACCTTTATTGCTTTTTGTTATTACATGTTATCTAATGTATTATCTAAATTGTATTAAAGAAAACTTAACCTATGTTACATAAGTTGTAGGAGAATGAAATAGCTTTTATCCCACCGCAGTACGAACCTTGAATAACCTTTATTTAAGGGACTGTGCAATTTCAGCTTATATCGTTTTACAAACAGGGCAATGTGCAATTTCCACTGAGAGAAGTGATATTTGTGTGTTATTGTTATTGTTGTTATTATAAATGACAACATGTTTGTGTTCTATTGTATTGCTGTCTTTGTAAATTCTGTAAATGTTGGTCATTTTTGTAAATTCAAATTTTTTTAAATTTATTGTTTATTGTTCATAACACTAGAGAGTATTGCACCTTAATTTCGTTATTCCTGGTATAATGACAATAAAGATATTCTGATTCTGATATGATTTTACAGATTATTACATTTACATAAATGATGATAAAGTGTTTTCCTACATTTCTTATTATTAATAGTATGACAGTCCATGCAAGTACAGTATTTATACTTATAACTTATCAACATTTCCTTCAAAAGCAAACTCGTATCACTTCATTATTTCATTTCATTTTAATTCCACGTTTCATCGCTGCTTTATCCTGGCCGTGGTCGCGGTGGGTCCGGTTTCCCTGGCACCGCCAGCCTAAGTACAGTCGAAAGCGATTTAAACGCAAGAATCGTGAACTCACCGGTCCGACACAACATGTCAAACACAGCACCAGTGTTCTCTTGAGTAATTCCATTATAAATGTTGAAGTCTGTCGTGTTTATGTCGCTGTTTCTGTGTTTTTGATGTAAATAAATAAGTTGAGGTAAAAAAATCCGTTACTTCCTCTCGGCTGACGTCAACCAAAGCGCGCGCTCTGTTAAACTGCAGCACGAGCGCTGAGCACGCGATATTTAACCGATCCAGACTCAGTCAGAAAACACGCCCCCTAATCACCGACCAACCAATCAGAGCTCAGATTGTCCATTGATCGTCGATGGTGTAAATTGTGCTACCTTCATTGTTTTATTACTGCTGTCTTATTATTATTATTATTGTTGTTGTTGATGTTGTTGAAGTTAAATATAAAAAGATAAAAGTGTTTAATAAATCCACTTCTTTATGAGATAGGTGAGGTGAACCTGCTCCATCTGACAGAAATAAGATGATATAAATGCATAAACTGCAAACTCTGGTCTCTGGACTTTAGTTCAGATTCAAATAAGACAGGGTGTGTGAGACCTGGGTTCAATCCTAGCACACCCTAGCAGGGTCCCTGAGCAACCCTGACCAGGATAAAGTGTTTGGGAATTTATAAACAAATTATGTTAAATAGAATAGAACGCCTTTATTTATCATATACTGTATACATATACAGACGTACAGTACAACAAAAATCTTTCTTTGCATAAAAGGATTTAAGAATCTGTGACTTGTTTATGATGTTAACTGTTATTTAACAAGTTTTTTTGTATTTTTTTGTATTTTGACAAAGATTTTTAATGCTTGTATTTTGTAAATATAAACAAATTTAGAATTGACCAACTCATGAAAAGTTAGGACAGAGCCATATTTATAACTGTGTTCCATCACCTTTCCAATTATTAACACTTTTTAATGGTTTGGCAAATGAGGATGCTAATTGCTGCGTTATTTTTGTGGAATTTTCCCCAGATTTTTCTTCTTTTACCTGCCTGAAAACATTTGCATTTGTTGTGTTTTTCTTATCACTGATTTACGGGTTGACTGTTGATAGACGGATGACATGTTGAACCTCAGGTGTCACATAAGGTGGAAACTGGAGTCCAGTGGAATGTATTGA